>NC_057800.1:339166326-339188953 GCF_018294505.1 Triticum aestivum | reverse complement strand
ATACTAGTGTTCTGTCCTCTACAGCATTCACTTATAGCTATGTCTTCTTGTCGAATCTTTTGAACTAAGTGAATGTGATCGGACCCTAATCTCTCTATGCTTTCTATCTCAAACTCTATCTCTCCAAATCATATGCATTCTATTGAAACTGTCGAATATCTTCTCTGCGTCCTTGTCAGCAAAAGATACAGAGACAAACATTAAGTCTGTTTTCAATGCTAATTCCTTCACCTGAAACCCGGAGAAGTGGGAATGACCACCCGACAATCCAGGCGTGCATGGGAACGTGGAACAACCTCTGATATGTTGCATGATGGCCACGTGTCCTTCATATGTGAATCGCCAGGGGCACTTGTGTAATAACACTGTGCCGTCCCTGTCCCTATAAATACACGCCTCACCACAGTCATTATCCTTTCTTCCACTCTCGCACAAACCCTAGCGCCACCGCTAGCCCTCGACGACGCCGACGACGAAGCACTTAGCTGCCACGACCTCACCGATGTCGTCTTCACGCCGGCCGCGGACATCGTCTTCTCCGCCGTCGCCGTAGGTGTCCTCTGTCGCAAAGTTAGGGCACGGATGATCGAACTGCTCGGCCTCCTCTCCCACTCCGTCTAGCAGTTCTTTGTGTGGTAAATAAAACTTCCTTTTTACGGCCCCTTTGATCCTATAGATTCATCACTTTCCACCACAAGCAGTTTCTGTTCACACAAGTTGGATCTATTTCATACTGCATCTCATAATATGCCTAGTATGTTCACTTATGCTTCACAAAGTAGTTAGATTCCTCACTTGTACTTGTACAAATCTGGAACCAACTCTCTATCTATGAGTGAATATCTTCGCACTATGAGGTCAATGTCTTCTAAACTGATTTATCTTCAAAATTTTCTGAGAATGCATATGAGCTCTTCCCCTTCCCTCGCACCTTAATGCTGTCACAGGTACATGTCCGTGGGAGAATCCCTTGGTTCTCATAGTCTGCATTCATTTGCAGAATTCTTACAGCATCATATAAATTCTCCCGAAGCCAGTTCATGTTTAACCATCAAGCGGAAGCCTTTGAAACCTTTGAACGTGTTGAAGCCATTCAGTTTGAAGTTCATGGCTACAGAGAAATCAGCAAGGAAGGGTGGCAGACAGCGTCGAGAGGGAACATCAAGAGATCTGCCTGATGACCTCTTAGAGCTGTACAAGACAGATCCAGAAGAGGATTACAATCAGCGCAAGACACGAATCCAATGCATTCGAAGATACTGGGCCAAGCAATGGTTCAAGTACAAGTTTGTGACCCAGGAATATGCTGAGAAGAATGCCATCAAGCGACCATGGGGAGACATCCTATACAGAAATCTTCAACCCAGGTCCGGAGATGAAGCCATTGAACAAGGCTTCTATCCCTGCATGGTCCATGGACCACAGCCTGCGGATGCAGACCCATCATCATTGCTATGGTGTCGTGACGACAATCTGTTCAAGCGCAACTTCCAGTTTGCCAAGAATTCAGCTAAGCAAAACAAGAAGTCACTGGGACTAGACTTCAACCCTAGTCCTTCTGCTCCCCCTGCCGATGGCACCCGCGAAGCTGAACCCAATCTTGTTGGGCCCTTCTACAACCTGGAAGGTCTCATCACTCATATCATGGTTCAGGGGACAGCCGTGGATGAGCCTGCAGATGACGCTGAATCTAATGAAGCGCCTGCACCGCCGAAGCCAAAGAAGCTGAAGAAGCCTAATGCTTCAAAGTCTGCCTCAGCACCAAAAATCTTACGGGCGAAGCCACTGGCTACTGCACCTCCTGAAGATAGTGTGCAGTCTGAAGATCTATCACGCATCTCCAAGAAGACTGAGATGAGAAAGAGTACTGATCAGGCACTGACTGCTGCTGCTATTCTGCGCAATGACGCCATTGATCTGTCCAGCGATGAAGATCTTGCAGATGACGCTCTTGAGCAACTGATCAAGAGCAAGGAAGAAGTAGAGATCTTCAATGATTTGCCTCTCTTTGATGTGGCAATCATCCATAACTTCATTGATGAGTGGTTTGACACGCCCAATCTCAGCTTTGAAGATCTGCAACTTCCAATTGACCTCAGTGTCGCCTTCACTGGCGCCATTGCTTCTGAACTAGCTCTAGCTCAGCGCATCGTTGAACTGAAGCAAAAGATCGACTATGAGAAAGCTTAGTTCAAGAAGCACATGGCCAAGCTCAGCGTGCAAGATGTGAAAAACTTCAAGATTATGTTGCACGAGCTCAAGGAAGCCTTTCACAAGAAGCGTGAAGAAGCTAAAGGTTCTCGTGAGCGCATGAAGAGCCTGGCTGACAAGTGTGTGCGAGCCTACAATGAGGCTGAGAAGCGCAAGGCTCTTGGTCGTCCTGGCATCGACCCAAGAATGGCTGCAAAGAAGAAGAAGCCATCAACAGCACCTTCAAGGTGGGAAGAGCCACGCATAGTCTTTCCAAGCAGCATGACTGGCTCGAAGCCAAAGGTCCGGTCAACCGCTTTAGAACTGAAGAAGACGAGGACTACCGAGGCTGAAGCCAGAAAGAGGAAAAATCCTGATGCTTCTGATGTCGCTCCCTCCAAGAAGAAGCGCAGAACCAAGAAAGATCGGGCTGCTCCCACAGAGCCCCTTGTTGTAGAACCCATCTCTGTTGCTCGCCCTGATTCCTCACATCAAGAACGACGGATAGTAGTTCATGAGCCTGCTTCCACAGAGGCTCCTGAAGCTGAAGACATTCCAACAGTTGACCCCACCGCTGCTGAAGACATTGGTCACCATGACAATGTTGAAGATGATGAAGTCCTTCCTCAGATCGAGCACCAACTGGTATCATCGCATGTGCTCACGCACAGCGAACTCATCAGCATTGGTCGTCCTCTGACGCCAACTGCTCAGGATGCATCATGGGTTGATCATCCACAACAACAAGACAACCCGAGTACTCCCCAACAACAACAAGTCACACCACCTGTGCAAGACGAAGAAGACGACCTTGAGGCCCAGCCAACTCCATCTCCACAGTCGTCGCCAGCGCTACGCAGGCTTCGCAAAGGACCAAGGCCTCAAGTCCCTCTTTCGAGCGTTCCAGAAGGAGAAGTGCACCACCAATCTGTTGCACGTCAAGTGTTTCCAAATGCCACTCCTACTGTGACTGTCTCTGAATCTGAAGCCAAAATGGCTGAAGATGTTCCGGCTGCATCAACTGATGAAGAAGAAGCCCCAAGAGTTGCTACACCCCCGTCCCACCAAGATGTTGTTCTCGAGGAGAACGTGACCGACCCTCCAGCTTCTGAAGTGGAGGTTGAGAATCCTGAGGCTGCCACCACTAACACCACTGAAGCCAATGACGTGGTCATGGCTGAAGACACTGTGGAGCCTGCACCTATCATTGTGCCAGAGGCCAATGAAGCCAATGATGCACCTGCAACAGATGTGCAGCCTGACGCCTCTATTGATGCCACTGCTCCTGTTCTGCCACCAAGGCCACACACTATCGAGCAAGCATTCAACTATGGCCAACTTATCACTGTCAAATGGCCTTTTCTGACTCCTCCGCCTGCTGTTGGTCCTCAGTTTGACTATCACGTCGAGCACAGGCCTCAGGTTCAGAAGCCAATGCCAAGGTTGCCCAGGTTTCCAGGTACTGCATCAACACCCGGATCATTCAATATCAATGGCTTCAAGGCACACAACACCTTCTTTGATAGCGCCAAGAACCCCTACTCTAAGGCAAGAATATCTTCTGATCGGTTCTGGAGCTATCAGCAGCACCGTTATTACTCATGCATCTTATACAATCAAGGTCGCATTTTCCCACATATGCGTCTTGACACTGAAGCCATAACTGGTCTGCCTTGTTTGGAAGAAGCTCTGGATTGCTTCAGAGAGTCTGGATTGTTGCCGTTCGTCACTGACAAGGAGCACTGGAACAAAGAATTGCTGCTCCAATTCTATGCCACTCTTCATATTCGTGGCTACAACAGAGATCCGAAGACTTGGGTCCTTGAGTGGATGACAGGCAATGTTCATCACGAAGCCAAAGCCTTTGATATCATTGAGCTCACTGGTCTGCCCACTCCAGGAGATCTTTATGAACCTGGTTGTCAGCTTCACAGTGCAGCTATGGAGAGCATTTTTCACAAGCCTGAACCAAACATGAGTCAGATGCTTAGCATGATGAAGCCTTTGCCTCCAGATGCTGCATATCCTAAGGAGTTCTTTGTTGAAGACCTTGAGTATCTGCCACGCACTATCTATCACATTATAAGGCAAACTCTCTGGCCCATCAAAGGACATTCTCCACATGCAAAGCTGGAAGGTGCAATGAAGACTTTGGTCTTCCATATTCTTCACAGCAAATGCTTCAATGCACAAGACTTCTTCATCCGCCAACTTGCTGCATCAGTATCTGATCTCTTTGGCTTGAAGTTCTACGCTCCATGGATTATGCGGCTGATCAAACTACACTCAGTTGTCACCTATCAGCCCTTTGCTTGCAATCATCGGATCTTTAAGCCTGACGTTGATATGTCAGTTGAAGCCATCTATCCAGAGCCTGCCAAGGAGCCCCTTAGTCTTCAAAATGCTGAGAATCAAAGCTTCTCTCAAAACATTGAAGGAGTTCAAGCAGTCACTTGTGTTTATCCTCTGGCTGGTACTACATGTGCACCTCATCGTGCCCTCACTGAAGCCACTGAAAGCACCATGGCCTAACGGCCCAAGAAGCGATCTCGTGTTCTCAACGACCGAGAACTTCTGGTTGCCCTTCATCAGAAACAGGATAAGCATCATGACTGGCTGAAGCGCCAAATGCAAAGCCTCTTGGTGGACGTAAATATGATTCACAACCTTGCCACCAAGAATGCCTTTGTTGCCCATGAAACTTGTCGGTGTACATGGAAAGGGCTGACGCTTATGTGTTCTGAAGATGATCTTCAAGAGGATGGCTTCTCTGAACGCTTCAAGTTTGACTCAACACCTCCAAGAAGGACTATGCTGCGCTGTACTCCATCTCTTGAAGGCTCTGAGTTCTCCTCCTCTGCTGCAACAGTGAATGCACGTGTCATCGATGATGAATACAATGCTACTTCACCACCTTCAGCGCGAATCAACACTGCACCGAGTTCGTCTGCACCGCCAACCAACACCGAAGACCCTGCTGCTTCACCAACTCCTCACGGGGACGAGTAGGTGTTCTATGTCTTCAAACCTTTTTGGTCCTTACTGACAAAAGGGGGAGAAGCATATGAGTTTGATAGTCTTCAAGCGGGTTCATATGGGCGGTAGTTTTATATTTTGCCTAGTGTTTTCAGAGAAGTAGTAAATCTTATCCGGGGGACTAAGCACACAACCAGGAGTAGAAGAATTAAACCATAACTTAGCATCACCCTTTAACAAGAAAGGAGACAATTTAAGAATATAGTGGTAGTGAATGCTTTCCTCATGAGAAAATAGGGTCCCTATATCATTCAATTTAGTAAGATGTGCCACAACAGTTTCAGATTCATAACCATGGAAAGGATCTGATTCAACCACAGAAATTAACTCAGGATCGACAGAGAATTCATAATCCTTATCAGTAACAAAGATAGGTGAAATAGAAAACTTAGGGTCATAATGTATTCTAGCATTCAAAGATTTTTCTTTCCACTTGCATAATAATTTCTTAAGATCATGTCTATCCTTACAAGCAAGAAAGTCACACCCTCCATTTGCATGATTGTAATGCAGTGCCATGGTTTAAATTATTTGAACTTGTTTAAAATATTGTTTTAGCTACTTGTGAGTTGTCATGGCATTTCTCGGAGTATTATTTTGGTCTTGCTATTGCCATGATATTGTTTTTGGTTCTAGGTTTAATATTTTGCATCTTATCTGCATGTCATATTGCCTTCGGATTATTAGTGGCTATTATGATTATTTTCATGATGGTATTATGATTTGGAGTATTACTTTGGATATAATGTTGCCTTTGGAATATTATTAGTGGCTAGTATTATATTCATCATGATGCTAGTTGAGATTATGTTTTTGGAGTATGATTTTCGAGATGATGCTTCCATATGGATCTTCGCTGGATAGCTTGTTCTTACTATTAGAGTAGTAGTATCATATTTCTTGAATTCATCATGATAGTAGTGTTATGTTGCCCTCGGAGTATTATGATATGACTAGGTTATGCTTTGGATTATTTGTTGGATATTGCTATGACTTGGATTAAAGGTTGATAGATGATATCGGAGTATTATTTACTACAGAGATACTTTGGGGGTAAATTCCGTCATTTAGTTGGTTAGGTGCCACCAAACCAGGCTTTTCCAGTGCAACCACATTTGCCTTTTATGGGAAGGCCCTAATGCGATGCTATTGTCATGCCTCTTGTCGGTGCCTCCAACGAGGGAAGGTTATGGGTGTGCGCTACCCTGATCAGGTAGGTGGACATAACCTTGTGTTTCCATAGTTGTTGTTAGGCGCCTTTTTGTCCCTGTTTGGGACCGTTTTTGTTTTGCTACGACGGTGGCCGTTGATGCCTTTGGTAGGCACAGGGCCACCCATGACTTATCCCAGAAGGGAGTTGGTCGGAGTGGCAGGGAGAGTGTCATGGCGATAGGTTGGTTTTGTCGGAACGTCGTTGGTCCACACGAATGGGAGTGTGAGGCCATGGGTTCTGTGGTGTGGGTAAAGTGTGCTACCTCTGCAGAGTGTGCGTGTTTAATCTATTGATTGCCGCGTCCTCGGTCATGGGAACAAGTTCGTACTAGGTCACACTGTTCGATTAACACTCACATGACAGAATGACTTACAGGTGATTTATATGTTGATATTGTGAGCAGTAACATTTTGGCAGGATGTTGATGATGATGTTGAGATGATCTCGAGGATGATCATTTAGTTTGTGATGTGGTCACGAGGTGATCATGTGGATGTTTTGATCACAAGGTGATCTGGTCGATCATGAGGTGATTGAGATGGTATATTACTTGGCCGGATAGCCAAGAGTGAGATGGTTATTGAGATCTGAGATGGTGGTTTATCAGTATTGTACTAGTTTCATATCATGCTTAGTAGTTGCTTTCGTATCATAGTAGTTTTTAATTAATTAACTTGCTTAATGTTATGTTGTTGTTTTGCCTTGATGCTTTTGGTTGTCATGAGCTTGCAAGTACATTCAATGTACTGACCTGGCGTGTCATGCCAGATTGCAGGAGATGTCGTGATTGATTGATTGCTTGTCGAGGTTTCCGCTCGTGCGAGCTAGATCATGTCCAAGCCAGAGTCCCTGCAGAGTGGAGTTCACCACCTTTGTCGTTGTTTCGCTGCTAGAAGTATTCCGCTGCTATGAGTTGTTCCGTTGCTAGCATAGAGCAAGTGTAGTATCGCAGGTGTAGTGTCGCCGTGCTGATTTGATTATATGTAACATCAGACACTTGTATAATTACCCTTTGTAATAAGAGCTAATTTGTTCTATGTCAAGCAGTGTTGTATTCCAGAAGACTTCTTCTCGATCTCTGGGCTGGAATACGGGGCGTTTCGGTTTCTTTAAGCCGGGGTGCCACAGGCTTAGTATCAGAGCAGGTCTTGCTGTAGGACGCCCTAGTTAGCACGAGCTGTAGAAACCATTAGAATTTGGTAGCATAGAGTTTATCTTGCTTGTTGCATTTGATTGTTGCATAGCATGCATATAGCCTTATTATTTTGTTGCTAACGATTTATCTTGTGGGTGTAGCTGGCATCTGTTCGAATCCACTATAGCTCAGCCCCTGCCTTTCTTCCAGGTTTTTTCTTGCTCATTCTTTGGTGTTTGGCACCATTTCTGTCCCATCAGAGTGATGCCAAGTGATCCCGACACTGTTTGTAGAAAATGGTGCTCAGGTATCGCACCGATATCCTTCTTTTAGCGTCACCTATCGTTTCGGTGGTAGACATGTTGCTACCCCGGATCGTCCATTTTATCTTGTCGTCTTGGCAACCCTTAATGATCTTAGTCATCATGAAAGGGCAATGTCAGCAGAATCAATTTTCCCCGCTACCCTATTCCTTGGATGAGTACGAATCTCTTATGTCCGCTTGATAATTATGTGGTGGTGACATTCGTGTCCCACTACATAGTTATCGAGTAACTGCTCGCCTCTGGGCTAGTCCAGGTTGCTACGTGACTAGGCCAGCACTTGGTGTAGCTTTGTTTACACCAACCCCTCCACACAGTGGTTCGTCTTCGTACACACCATCACAGCATGCTAGATCGTAGAACCTGAGACCCCGCGAGATTTTTGTGCTTAAGTAGGCATGCATATTGTGTGACTAGCAGTAATATGTGACCTTGTTTGTGTGTGGATTGATTGTTTTGTGTGCTCTTGTTTAGTTGAGTGGTTTCTTTGGCTTTCTTTCTTTTTGGGCCCTCTATGTTACCTTATTTCCCCTTATTGGAAATTTCTCATCAACCGATACCGGACTCAAAGAAGCAATAAGGATTTCAAATATTTGGAAGAAGCTCAGCCAAACATTATGGTCTTCTCAGTCGGTTGAATTATAGTATTAATATCTGCTCAGAATATCAATGCTGTCTTGGATTGATTATCAACATCAAGTCTACATCAGTACAAATCCTCACAGCAGTTATGATCCAGACAGCAAAAATACAAGTCAGTTGCAAGACCAACGGAATATTTTTAGCCAAAGGTATGGATCATATGCAAAGTTTGGCTCAGCAATAAATGATGCTTGAAATATGTTATCATCTGAAATAAAGCCAGAATTGGTTACAATCAAGGAAGATAGTCAAACAAATTTTCCCATGCAAGTAATCAGCCGCAGAATATTATGGGTATGTGTATGGTTTTTAGTATTCATATCACAGTATGAAGCATTGGATATGAGAAACTCAGTCTTCCTCCACACGCTATCGGAAGAAACTTATGATGCAAGTGTAAGTGCATCTAGTGCCACCCCTAGTTGGTTTTGGAGTATTGATGACAAACCTAGTTGAGGGACTAATGTGTTTGTGAGAATTGCAGGATAACACAGGTAGAAGTCCCTCATTGATTCGGTTTTCCTACCAGAGATGACCCCTAAAAATGTATGAAGACATTGAAGTCAGAGGTGGTATGTGAAGACATTCACATTGAAGACTATGATAAGAGAAGACATCGCGTGAAGACTATGGAGCGCGAAGACTTAGCAGTTTCGTCGTTCTGTGTTTTTCTTCGTTGAGTCATAGGAACCACCGTACTGTTAAGTGGGGTCCAAGAGAACCAGTCAGAATGACTGAAGTGATTCTTAACCAAAATCCTATGTCTTCGAGTGAAGACTATGAGAGCAAATCTTGTCCAGAGTTGGATAAGTCAGCTTTGCTTGTAGTCCAAGTAAAGTTGCCGTGTGTGTTTGAAATCTGACCGTTGGAACACGTGTCAGTTCCTTAGTGACCAAGGGTCATTTCGGACAAATCAGGTCGGGTTGCCCAGTGGCTACAAATAGCCCACCCCCTACAACCATAAACGGTTGGCTGCTCAGAGTTAGAGTACGGCTTTTGTCGTTTGAGAGCAACCCACCTCGAAGCCTTTGAGAGAGAATTCCTTGCGAGGATAAAGCCCTAAACACCCAGAGCCAAAGAGTGTTAGGCATCACTTAAGTCTTCCTGTCTGTGTGATCTGAAGACTTATTACACTTGAGGACTGTGAATCCTCCAGCCGGTTAGGCGTCGCGTCTTGAGCATCCAAGAGTCATTGTGGATCGCTGGTGGACGAAGTCTGTAAAGGTTTGGAAGTCTACCTTGAAGACTTACCAGAGTGATTGGGCGAGGTCTGTGTGACCTTAGCTCAAGGGGAATACGGTGAGGACTGAGTGTCCTGAGCTGCGTGTTCAGGACTGGGTGTCCGGGACTGTGTGTCCTCAGGTTTAAATACCTAGCCGCCATAACCAGACGTACAGTTGTCACAGCAACTGGAACTGGTCCAACAAATCATTGTCTTCAACGAGTCACTGGTTTCATCCTTCCCTTCCCTTTACTTACTGTTGGTCCTTGTGAAGTCATTGTATGATTGCTTTATCTTTTGTCTTCACTGAGTGACTGCTTGTTATGATTGGCTTCACAATATCTTCCTACCTGATCTTTACTGCCTAGCTGCTATTAGTCATTGTGCTTTCACTTCATTGAATACTTGACTATGGTTTGCCTAGTGTAGTCTACCTTCCGCTGCATGGTAATAGGTTTATTTCTATTGTTTGTCTTCGAAACTTCCATGATTTGAAGACTTTCATAAAAATTGCCTATTCACCCCCCTCTAGTCGATCACTAGCACTTTCAGCAAGGATCCTCAATTTTTCCTCAGTACATTATATGGACAGATTCTGGTCCAAGATACCCAGTCTCTCTCAGCAAGATACCTCAGTAAAAGCTTCTGACAGACGGGAATGAATCTTTCCCAACAAGCAACTAGAGGAGAAGCTTCTCAGATACGGAACCCGGACTTATCTAGCACAATACTCAGGTCCAACTTCGTGTGTAAGCTATCGAGCCTTGCTCTGCACGCTACCCAAAAAAAAGCTTCAAGCAGATGCTACCGAGACTTCCTCAGCAAGCTATTCAGATGGCTTCTCTCATAAGCCACCCAGTCCACGGCAGTAACACACTATTGTACCATCCTCAGAGATTATGCGGTGAGTTGGCAGTATATGATAGTGCAGTTCTAGGATCAGATTCACAATAATTTTGTTAGAAGTACAATTCAGTTAAGACATATGCCTACCGCAAGGATCGCGAGTTCGGTGGCATATTCTTCTTACATATGGTGAGCATGTATCATCGGTCAGATCAGTCACTCATACAAGATACGGCAATGATCAAGCAGATATACCTAAGAAAAATAAGGATTCAACAACCTCACGAGTCAGGCAAAGGAAGATGAGCAGAGATACATCTCATGTAATACAAGGATCGACAAGATCTGGAGATGACAATGCAGAATCAACAATACTGACAAGGTCACCAAACCCAATATTCCCGCACAGACAAGGAGACATCATGAAATCTTGTCACCCTCTTGTATGGTTGGCCTGAACAATTAGTTCTGCACAGCTACATGCCCCGGGTATATGTGATATATGTGCGGACCTAGGTTAGAAAATAAGCACAAGGAATGATGCCAAAAGTATTGCACTAACCACATCCTTGGTCATACGAAGAATCAAGGACATATGTGGCCAAGCTATTTCAGTACGGTGCCCTGACAAATAAAATCACGAACATCAAAAGATGAGTCTGGCAACAAAGCTATGATGATTTTTGCATGACCATCAGGGTCCGGATACCCAATTCAGTTGGAGGCCACAATTTACATATGAATCTGCAAAGGCATACCCTCAGAGGCCTACTTTGTTGTGCAAGGACCTCATATCCCGCTAACCCGCTTACTATGGATAGTGTGGAGCATCTAAATCTATTCTGTCATATACAAGATTCCTTTGTAACCTCAACAGTTTGACTACAATGGTAGTGTTAAAATAGCCTATTACCACATATGGGTATACCAACAAAATAGGTAAATTAAAAGGTGAACCATCAGCTCAGACCAGGTATACTCACTGGCGGAACTAAGTACACAGACAACCGGTCATGAAAAGGATCTTTCTGCTAGCACTCCTGTCAGGACGGTCTCAAGATATTAATTTGAGGATCGAGACAAAGGAACAAATCAAGATAAGTCAGTACCACCTATGAGTAGTCAGACCCCGTCAGACAAGGGACATGATTCTCAGCCTTGATTGAACCTGGAAGACATGCATTTGCTTGAGCAAACCGCTTGGCAGAAGTAAAAGGGTTTTCATGACCAAAAGAAAATTTATGCTCAGATCCATTGGATATCACCGCAAATAGGAGAAAATCAACGTCAGCAAAAGGATTTGGTATATGAGAAGAAACCTGTCAGAATTGGGAAAGGTGAAGCAAACCCCCCAGATCAAGGTAAGCAAACCATATGAAATTTCTGGGGGAACAATCAATAAAGGAAAAGGATACCCGAGTTAGGAACGGTGACCTCAAGTTATACTTCTTCCCTGAGCAACCAAATCTCGAGGACGAGATTTCTTTAAGGGGGGAAGATTTGTAACAGTCTGGTTTTTGGCCCTTTTCTTTTGACTTTGATTTATTTGGTTTTTGCTCTGATTTCTTTTTGGAGTGGTTCTGTGGCCTTGCAACCTAGGAGATCATCATCAATTCCTCTCCCAAGTGACTCACCATTCTCAAAATCATCCCTACGCCATGCCGTTTTCCATTCTAGCCCAACCCTAAAAATCTTTTCTAGGGAATATTCCTTTTTCTATTAAAGGAATAACCCTATCTGCCCAAGGTTGTGAAGCAACCTATATTTCTTTCACTCCAAAAATTCTCAAATAATTCTCATAATTTCTTTGGGTCATATGTTGCTCAAATATGCCCAAACATTTCATTGTCAAGTTAAAAATAATTCCCCAATATTCCTTTTCATATTCTGTCCTAAATGGCATTCTGTGAAGGAAGTGCCATTTATCTTATCTTGTTTGCTCCCAAAAAGTTTGGGCATGCCTCTACATCCAAATCATTGCCTCATGCAAAAATTCAACTTCATTCCTAGCCAACTTCCCTCAGTGATTTTTCAAAGTTTCTGTCAGACAGAAGGGTTTGTGAAGGAAGTACTATCTAGGAGTATCCAAATGAGTTGAAATTTTGTACACTCCTTCATGTGCTCATATTATCACATTCCTCCAATTTTCAGCCCTATCCAATAATCTATGTGAGCACAGGATCAAATCTTTACTTCTGTTAATATTTTGAGGTTGTGAAGCAAGTATATTTTATATTGCTTCATTTTGGCTGAAAATTTACCAGAGCATTCGCATGACCATAAAACCTCTCTCCACCAATTTTGGGATCACTTCATCAAGCCAATATTTATCTAGAATTTTTGCAAGTTCCTGGACAGAGGGGATGTTGCGAAAAAAGTACCATTTTGGCTTGTCCATTTGGTATGAGATTTTTACAGCATCTTTATATGGCCAGATAACCCTGCCTTGCCAAAATTCAGCTCAATTGGTCACACCATGTGAGTGCCCCTTTCTAATCTCTTTTTTGGACCATTTTGGTCAGTTGCAAAAAAACTATATTATTCATTGGTCCATTTCTCCTCAAACTCCCCAGGATCATAGTCCTTCCTAAGCTAATCACCCCAGATAACACCATTGACCCCAATCAGTTCCCTGTTGATCACTAGTGCATGGCCAAGTTCGATGCAGCAAACTTTTAGTGATTCCTCACATCTCTCCAGAGCAACTTTTGTCGATCCATCAACTCTCTCAGCCTCTAATGTAGGGACTAATCACGAGACATCTCAGGGCAGACCCTCTTGTCCTCTCCATGCTAGTGCGAGTGGTGTCTGCCGCCCTGGATAGTGTTTCTCCCGCTCTGACGCGTTCTGAGCGCCGGGCAGCTCTGCCTCGATGCATTTCTCGCGTCCGCTGGTGCCGACCTGACTCCCCTCCTCTCTCCCATCGCCCTTGACCCTCTGCCCCTCTCGAAGCGTCCTCGCCGAAGCTAGCCAACGCACGGTCATGGGTGCACTGTGCCCTGCTTGACCCGGTCCTTGCTCCGTCTGTTTCCTCTGCTCTCCGGCGTCGCCTTCTGCTCTGTGACCCTCCCCTGCACTCCCTTGGCCTCTCCCGCCTCATCTGTTCCCTCCCATGAGCTCTGGCTCTGCGGGAGCATTGGCCATACCCGAACGGCGACAACTGGCTCGACACGTCACTCCGCACTTATTTAAAGCCTCCCCGCGGCCTCCCGAGCTCCTCATCGACCACACCTCCCTCCTAGAGCCCTCCCCAGCCTCTTCTTCGAGCTCCAGAAGCTCTTCCCGACCACCATAGCCGCCATGGACGCCGGTCCCCTTTGCCTAAATTGGCACAACACCGAGCCCTCCTCCACTTCCTTCCACCACCAGAGCAACACCCACAGTCCACCGGAGCTCCTCCTCCCTCCTCCTTCTCTTCGGGTGCGCCATGGCCTCGCCCTCAAGAACGGCCGCGCCTCCCCTGCTCTTTGTCCTCGCGGGTTGCCGTCACCCTAGCCTACCCCAATGCAGCTACCACGTCCAAACGAGTGTGACTCCACTGCCCAAAGCCCGCCGGCGGTTTCGCCTGAGCCCGAGGTGGCCGGAGCCACCAGGGGCCGACACCGGTCGCCCCTCCCCTGCCCCATCTCTGCCTCTGTCGGGGTCGCAATGGGACTATGAAAAAGTAACGTGGAGGAGAGAGATAAGCCGCACGGGGCACACCTGTAAGCGACCCAAGCCCTAGCCCCGCCACCACCACGCTGGATAAGTGGAAACATCATCCACTAGATTACGTCTTCGGTTCATGAAAGCGTATTTCAGGGCTACAATGGCTGGAAATGCGTTTTCATTCGCTGAAGGCATATTCATGTGAATGTGTTTTCTGTTTTTCCAGTGAGGGACTTATTTGTGAATAAATTTTACAGATAGGTCCCAAGCAGTAAAACCCTCATAACTTTTCAACCACAACTCCGATTGAGGTGATTCCAACTCCCATGTCTTTGTCTTGTCGAGATTGTTCTGTTGGTATCATTTTCACCATGTGTTAACATTCTAAAAATGACCATTTTTCCCTTGCCCTAAATCAGCCCCCTTTGAGAGAGAAACCTTTCCGACGATTCGTTCCGCGATCTTTCCGCACCTCTTCCCGGTGGTTTCTTCATCCCCAGGCAAGCCACACCCTCAATTTGCATGATTGCAATGCAGTGACATGGTTTAAATTATGTGAACTTGTTTAAAATATTGTTTTAGCTCCTTGTGAGTTGTCATGGCATTTCTTGGAGTATTATTTTGGTCTTCTATTGCCATGATATTGTTTGGAGTTCTAGGTTTAATATTTCGCATCTTATGTGGATGACATGTTGCCTTTGGATTATTAGTGGCTATTTTTCATGATGGTATTATGCTTTGGAGTATTACTTTGGATATCATGTTGCCTTTAGATTATTAGTGGCTAGTATTATTTTCATCATGATGCTAGTTGAGATTATGTTTTTGGAGTATGCTTTCGGAGATGATGCTTGCATGTGGATCTTAGCTGGATAGCTTGTTCTTGCTATTAGAGTAGTAGTATTATCTTTCTTGAATTCATCATGATAGTTGTTTTATGTTGCCCTCGGAGTATTATGATATGACTAGGTTATGATTTGGATTATTTGTTGCATATTGCTATGACTTGGATTAAAGGTTGATAGATGATATGGAGTATTAGTTATCGCAAAGATACTTTGGCGATAAATTCCGTTATTTAGTTGGTCAGGTGCCACCAAACCAGGCTTTTCTAGTGCAACCACATTTGCCTTTTATGGGAAGGCCCTAATGTGATTCTATTGTCATGCCTCTCGCCAGTACCTCCAACGAGGGAAGGTTATGGGCGCGCGCTACCCTGATTAGGTAGGCGAACATAACCTTGTGTGCTCGTAGTTGTTAGGCACCTTTTTGTCCCTGTTGGGGATCATTTTTGTTTTGCCACGCTGGTGGCCGTTGATGCCTTTGGTAGGCACAGGGCCACCAATGACTTATCCCAGAAGGGAGTTGGTTGGAGTAGCCGGGAGAGTGTCATGGCGATAGGTCGGTTTTGTCGGAACGCCGTTGGTCCACACAAATGGGAGTGTGAGGCCATGGGTTCCGTGGTGTGGGTAAAGTGTGCTACCTCTGCAGAGTGTTGTGTTTAATCTATCGATAGCCGTGTCCTCGGTCATGGGCACAAGTTCTCACTAGGTCACACCATTCGATCAACACTCACATGACGGAATGACTTATATGTGATTTATATGTTGATATTTTGAGCAGTAACAGTTTGGCAGGATGATGATGATGTTGAGATGATCTCGAGGATGATCATTCAGTTTGTGATGTGGTCACGAGGTGGTTATGTGGATGTTTTGATCATGAGGTGATTGAGATGGTATAGTACTTGACTGGATAGCCAAGAGTGAGATGGTTATTGAGATTTGAGATGGTGGTTTATCAGTATTGTAGTAGTTTCATATCATGCTTAGTAGTTGCTTCCATATCATAGTAGTTGTTTATTAATTAACCTGCATAATGCTATGTTGTTGTTTTGCCTTGATGCTTTTGGTTGTCGTGAGCTTGCAAGTACATTCATTGTACTGACCTGGCGTGTCATGCCAGATTGCAGGAGATGCCGTGATCGATTGATTTCTTGTCGAGGTTTTCGTTCGTGCGAGCTAGATCGCGTCCCAGCCAGAGTCCCTACGGAGTGGAGTTCACCACCTTTGTCGTTGTTCCGTTGCTAGAAGTATTTAGCTCCTACGAGTTGTTCTGCTACTAGCATAGAGCAAGTGTAGTATCGCAGGTGTAGTGTCGCTGTGCTGATGTGATCTTTGTAACATCAGACATTTGTATCATTACCCTTTGTAATAACAGCTGATTTGTTCTATGTCAAGCAGTGCCGTATTCCAAAAGACTTCATCTCAATCTCTAGGCTGGATTACAGGGCGTTACGGTTTCTCTGCGCCGAGGTGCCACAAGAAACCCTTCCCTTCTGATGTAAAGACGATAAATATGATCTATGCAACCCACATACCAAAGAAGGAGCAGAAGAGAGCACTATGGGACGTATACTCCATCGAGCCAGTAGCGCCAAAGTTCAATCCATGGTTAGCCTACCCGATCACGTTTGATCGCGGGGATCATCCCACCAGCATACGCCATGGAGTGTCTGCAGCCCTAGTGCTCGACTCCATCATCGATGGATTCCACCTCACAAGAGTCCTAATGGACAGAGGGAGCAGGCTCAACCTATACGAGGATACGATGAGGAAAATGGGGATCGATCCATCAAGGATTAAACCCACTAACACCACCTTCAAAGGGGTCATTCCGGGAGTGGAGGCCCACTGCACGGGCACCATGATTCTCAAAGTAGTGTTCGGATCTCCGGATAATTTCCAAAGCGAGGACTTGATCTTAGATATTGCACCTTTTCGCAGCGGTTATCACGCCCTCCTCGGTCGAACAACGTTCGCCAAATTCAATCCCATTCCGCATTACGCGTACCTCAAGTTGAAGATGCCTGGTCCTTCGGGCATCATAACTATCAATGGCAACACAGAACGCTCACTTCAAACCGAAGAGCACACTGCGGCCCTAGCGACTGAAGACCACACCGGCCCGTACAGGTCCGGTTGCCGACCCGCCGTAAGGGCCGGTGCCAAATGTAAATGGGTTCGAACCTATTCCCCGTCATGGGAACACGCATGCGTTCGCCAGAAATAGGGATACGCGCCCCATGACACGCCCACGTTATTCACGATCTACATGCCTCATCGGCACAACTTTGCACTCAAATACCATGGGTAGTCGTGAGGCATACATTCACAGGAAGTACATGTCTGGTTAAACCGAACTTTGGAATCGCCTCGTCTTCGGACGACCCAGGGACCAATTCTGGACACCCCAAAGCTTAAAGCTCCCTCGGTAGGCTCCTCGCCCATCAAAAGCCTCATCAAAGGTACCAATCATCTCCTATCAGAAGCAAAGGCGCAGACACGCAACAGGGCAAAGTGGCTTCAACTCACGCGTTAAGGCCATGTGTCAACATTTCCTTTGTACATGTTTTTCATCTTACAAGTAGTGCCTTCGCAGTTCGAATTATACGGTTAGACGTGCTGAGCTTACAAGAAATAATGAAAATGTCCTTTATGGTGTTTGGATATCCGCATCCTGCGACTCATTGACTCCCTTTCCAGTTCTCTCCTTGCTCTTTGAATAGCTCGGCATGAAAATATATTAATCAGTCAAGTGTTTGATTTATATATCAGCTCAATTTCATCAAGTCCGGCACCACTTCCCGCTAGGTGTTCGACATCTCGGATATTGCATTATATGCATCCGTTCTGAACTATGTATTGGGTCAATAGTTGGGTTACCCGGCTCCTATGCTTACCTCTTATGTTCCACATGTTCGGCTAAGAGGACAAAGAGAGAACCCCTGCGATTGTACTTTTGGTTTGCCCGGTCTAGTACCTCAGGAGGATAAAGTCGAAAACCGACAATCATAGTAAGCGTGAAGGGATCCGCGATCCAATGATGAGGTTTGACTCTAAAAATCGTTGGCGATTTTGCCGTGTCACACGAAGGGTTTGTCTTAACACAAACCATGTGATTGGAAAGGGCAGGCTTCGACACCCAAGTACATCACAAATACACAGGGGGCTAGTCCCTAGTCCCCACCGTCAAGCTCCTAAGGCTAAGTGAAAGCAGTAAAACCGAATAGTCTGATTGCCTGGTTTCGTACCCGCACTACCGCCTCCATGCACCAAGACATTGGCTAAGGGTAACAGTGCGAAAACAAAACACCATTCGTGATATTCACTTGGGGGCTGAAGCCGATGACTGGTAGCTCTCAAAACTAAACATGCAGCCACACATGAGTCAAAATTTAATCACTACAATATCAAATAAGTTTGTCGGACGCATAATAAAGCATAAATCCCACTTGGTACAAACTTGCTACAACTACTCAAGCATTACATTTTTCTAACACTGGCCCTCTACTGCCCGCGCTCTGGTCATCACCTACGCGAAGTACTGCTCGGAGTTGCGATGCTCCTTTCCCTAGGGTGAAGGAACAGTGGCCATCTCCATCGGATTAATCCTTGGCCAATGAACTATGGTCTTCGGAAATGCCAGCCTCGCTCCCTCAAGGCACGCCAAACACTTCATGGCGTCAACCGGGAGCGGAGCCTCCTGCAACCTTTGCACAAGGCCAAAGTAGGTGTCCAGAATGGGCTCGGCCGGCCACAGGCTGACTCAGAGGTCCTTCAAGGCCAGTTCGGACATCCGATGCATCTCCATCAGCTGCTTCATTTGATAGTGGAGGAGGGGAGGACACTCGGAGTCCGGAAACTGCGACCAAAAGAGCCGCTGCTTTGAGTCATCCTCGCAGGTGGCCTAGTGCCTCGCCGTGGCCACCGCATTCTTCGAGAGTTCGGCGAAGATGCCTGTGGAACGCTAGACCCTCGTCAGCAGGGCGCATCTGTTGCCTCCGAACACACTCTGCAGTAAATATTCCTTACCATTGGCAATTTGCGCGGCTTGCTGAAGCTCCTCCCGGACACCTCGGGCGTCACTCCTCGCCTCCTGGATCTCTTTCTCTGCCTTGGACAGAAGGGAGGATTGCTCTGTAACACCCTCGATGCGACTATAGCTCCCACGTGTCGAGGCACGACTTAGAGATATAATCGCATTGAAGGCATATGTCGCAAGTTAGGCAATCTTCACAACATGCCATGTAATATAAATAATAAGGGGAGATAACATAGTTGGCTTACACTCGCCACGTCAATCAAGTACATAAATAACATTACATCATCCAAACACTCATGGCCCGACTACGACGCCAAAATAAAAGAGAACCCAACATGCGACAACGGTCCCGTTCACCCCCAACTGGGCACCACTACTGATCATCGGGAAAGGAAACATAGTAACGTTGAGAGTCTTCGTCGAACTCCCACTTGAGCTCATACGCGTCTCCTGGAGCGGAATCATCAGGCACTGCATCTGGTGTAATAGTAATCTGTGAGCCACAGGGACTCAGCAATCTCGCACCCTCGCGATCAAGACTATTTAAGCTCGTAGGTAAGGCAAGGTAAATATATGTGGAGCTGCAGCAAGCGACTAGCAAGTATGGTGGCTAACTTATTCGCAAAGGAGAGCGAGAAGAGGAGGCAAAGCGCGAGCGAGAAACTAGAGAGCAACCTGCACAAACATTACTCCAACACCGCGTCCACTTCCCGGACTCCGCCGAGAAGAGGCCATCACGGTAACACACTCAGTTGATTCATTTTAATTAATTAAGGTTCAAGTTATCTACAACCGGACATTAACAAATTCCCATCTGCCCATAACCGCGGGCACGGCTTTTGAAAGTTCAAATCCCTGCAGGGGAGTCCCAACTTAGCCCATGACAAGCTCTCACGGTCAACGAAGGAATAGACCTCCTCCCAAGATGTTCCGATCAGACTCGGTATCTCGGTAACTCAAGACACTTCGACAGGTTAAAACAAGACCAGCAACACCGCCCAGATGTGCCGACAAATCCCGATAGGAGCTGCACATATCTCTTTCTCAGGGCACACTCAGATTGTCCTAGGTACGGGTAGGCCAGCCCAGAGTTGCCCCTGGTGGCCACCAGTAGCTGACAGGTGGACCAACACTCAGAGAAGCACTGGCCCGGGGGGGGGGGTTAAAATAAAGATGACCCTTGAGTCTGCAGAACCCAAGGGAAAGAAAAGGCTAGGTGGCAAATGGTAAAACCAAGGTTGGGCATTGCTGGAAAAGCTTTAATCAAGGCGAACTATCAAGGGGTTCCCATTATAACCCAACCGCGTAAGAAACGCAAAATCCAGGAACATAACACCGATATGACGGAAACTAGGGCGGCAAGAGTGGAACAAAACACTAGGCGAGAGGCCGAGCCTTCCACCCTTTACCAAGTATATAGATGCATTAAGATAACATGGCAATATAATGATATCCCAACAAGTAAATAAATGTTCCAACAAGGAACGGCCTTCAATCTTCACCTGCAACTAGCAACGCTATAAGAGGGGCTGAGCAAAGTGGTAACATAGCCAAACAACGGTTTGCTAGGACAATGGTGGGTTAGAGATTTGACATGGCAATTTGGGAGGCTTGCAAGCAAGTGGTAGGCATCGCAGCATTGGCATAGCAAAAGAGCGAGCAAACTAGCATAGCAAAGATAGTAGTGATTTCGAGGGTATGATCATCTTGCCTGCACAGTTGTCAGAGTTGACTGGATCCTCGAAAGCAAACTCAACGGGCTCCTTGTTAGCGAACTCGTCTCCCGGCTCTACCCAAACAAGATAAACAAGCAGCAAGGATACAATCAAACACGTGCAAGGATCAAACAAGATGATGCAACGATGATATGCTATGCGGGATGCGATGCGAGATGCAAAATGCAAGATATGACAGGAAATGCATGAACATGGCCTCAACTTGGAAAACCAAGTGTGCCACTGGAAAGATGAGATGAAATCGCTTGAAAACGATATAAAGAACGCCGGAATCGGAGTTACGGTTTGGAAATGGAAAGCGATTCAAAAATGACACCGGTCTGCGATTTACAGCAAGTAGGCATCTAAATGCAATGAGATGAACATGCTACAGCACCCAAACATGACAACAAAATACATGGCAGGGATGCACACAAGATGCTTAACAAAAGTCTAGCACTGAGATATGGCCAAATCATCCATTAACAGGTTCAAACAAGCATGGCAAAAATGCATATGACAAACAGTTCTCAGACTTAGTGAAATTAACACTTGTCTGGAATTCCAGACCAGGTAGCCCTCTTCGGAGCAACAAAACTACATGCTACAGGACCTGAACATGGCAAAGTAAAGCATGGCATGGAGCTACTCAAAGAGCTTAACAAAAGTCCCTTAGTGACATTGAGCCAAAAGGGGTCAGAAAATACAATTGCAAGCATGTGAACATAGCAAAAACATAATCAGTTTTCATACTTTGTGAAAACTGGCACATACTGAAATATAACTCAAGTAGGCATGTTTACGAGCTCGATGCACTCACTACAGAGTAAGTCATGGCAAGACAAGCATACACCCATCAAGAAGGCACAAAATGCAAGCTAGACATGGCAAGAACAATAGCATAGCATGCACGGACCAACTACAACATCACCGGCAAAATTGCAAACAAGTTGACAATCTGCCCAGATTCACAAAGTAGCAAAAGTAGAGCTCGATTGACTCAAGCTAGGGTGCTTCATAAATGCAAACAAATACATGGATGGATAGAGCACTACAATATTAACAAAACTCCCTTACTGATCATCCTCAAAAGAGGCACGGATCACTAGGAAACAACAAGAACATATGGCATCATGAGATAAACAGCTCCAGGACTTAGTGAAATTACTAAGTCCCTGAAAACAGAATTAGCAAGTGCACCATTTGCAAGCTTGCACTAGTCACCACACACATCCTAAAAATACATGGGTTGCACCTATGGAGATATGACAAAACCCTTAACAAAACACATGTAGAACTCACGGGCATAGCATGCACACATTAATCATGGCAAAAATGACAAAAGTGCTAAACGGAGTAGCAGATCTGACAATTAACTCAAGTAGCCCTCTTCTAACAGCATTTCGGGCATCAAGATGATCTCAAATGAAAGTGATGCAATGGAATGAAATGATGTACACTCTGAGATGAACATTTTGACATGCTATATGCATGAATCGGAGCTACGGATGCGAAGTTACAGAGCTACGAACATGAGCACTTGGACTGAAAATATCAGGGACTTGGAGAAAATTCAACCTCCGAGATCTAGGGTTTTTTTCCAGATCTGGATCGGCCCGGGACACTGTTCACCGGGGCATGCTGTTCGAGGTTCGCCAGCGTCGGGGTCTTGCCGGAAGGAGGGGAGGCGAGGCCGGCTCCGGGTGGCGGCCACCGGAGCGCCGGAGACGGCGGCGTGGCGGCGCGCGGCCGGGCGGCAGAGTGGCGGCGATG
>NC_057800.1:339156480-339165860 GCF_018294505.1 Triticum aestivum | reverse complement strand
GGGCCTCCCGGGCCGGCGGCGGGACAGGCGGCGGCGGGACACGTGGCGGCCTGGGAGTGGGCGCGGGCGGCGGAGCGGACGCGTCCGGCGCGGGCGGACAATGTCCGGCACGTCGGAGGGGAAATTAGGGTTTTCGGGGGAGAGGAAGATCCGGATTTCGGGGGGGTGTTTAAATAGGCATAGTGGGAGCTAGGAGAGTCCAAATGAGGTGCGGTTTTCGGCCACGCGATCGTGATCGAACGCTCTAGATGATGGAGCAGAGTTAGGTGGGTTTTGGGCCAAATTGGAGGGGTGTTGGGATGCAACACACACGAGGCCTTTTCGGTCCCTCGGTTAACCGTTGGAGTATCAAACGAAGTCCAAACGATACAAAACTTGACAGGCGGTCTACCGGTAGTAAACCAAGGCCGCTTGGCAAGTCTCGGCCCAATCCGGAAATGTTTAATCCCCACACACGAAAGAAAGCTAGAAATGACCACCGGAGGAGAACGGAGCGCCGGAATGCAAAACGGACAACGGGGAAAATGCTCGAATGCATGAGATGAACACGTATGCAAATGCAATGCACATGATGACATGATATGAGATGCATGACAACGACAACAACACACGGAGACAAAAACCCGAACCCGAGGAAATAAATATAACTTAACGCCGGAAATGGCAAGAGTTGGAGTATAAATTGGGAAAGTTACATCCGGGGTGTTACAACACTCCACCACTACGAAAGGGTCTCGTCCCGAGATCTAGGACTGAAAGAACGCCGGGTACTCAGAACGGAGGTGATCCTCGCGTTCCCAGGTAGCTTCACGGTCGGAATGGTGTGACCACTTGACTTTGAGAAATTTGATTGACTTGTTGCGAGTCTTGCATTCAGTCTCTTCAAGAATAGCAACTGGGTGCTCACGATAGGAGAGATCTTCTTGGAGCTCAATGTCCTCGAAGTTGATGGTGCGGTCAGGAGTCTTGAAGCACTTTCGAAGCTGAGAGACATGGAACACGTCATGAACATTTGCAAAGTTTGAAGGAAGCTCGAGTTGATAGGCGAGGTCGCCTCTCTTGCTGACAATCTTGAAAGGTCCCACGTATCTGGGGGCAAGCTTCCCTTTGATACCGAAGCGACGAGTACCTTTCATAGGAGAGACGCGGAGGTAAACATGATCTCCGATCTCGAAAGCCAAATCGCGGTGCTTACTATCATAGTAGCTCTTCTGACGGGATTGGGCTGCTTTGAGATTATCTCAAATGACTTTGCACATTTCTTCTGCCTCTGTGATTAAGTCATTACCCAAAAGCTGGCGTTCACCGGTTTCAGACCAGTTGAGAGGGGTACGGCACTTTCTGCCATACAGAATTTCAAATGGGGCCTTGCCCGAACTTGCTTGAAAACTGTTGTTGTAGGAGAATTCAGCATAAGGAAGACAATCCTCCCACTTCATGCTGAAGGAGATCACACAAGCCCTGAGCATATCTTCAAGAATCTGGTTGACACGCGCGACTTGACCGCTAGTTTGAGGGTGGAAAGCTGTGCTGAAGCGGATGTTGGTGCCCATGGCCTTATGAAAAGAATCCCAAAACTTCGAGGTAAAGATGCTGCCACAGTCTGAAGAGATCACTTGAGGAATACCGTGCAAAGAGACAATACGAGAGGTATAGAGTTCCGCCAATTGAGCTGCAGTGATCAACTCTTTGATAGGTAGAAAGTGAGCCACTTTGGTGAGTTTGTCGATGACAACGAATATAGCATCATTGCCACGCTTGGACTTTGGAAACCCAGTCACGAAGTCCATTTCAATGTGGTCAAACTTCCATTCTGGAATGGCAAGAGGTTGGAGGAGACCTGCTGGCCTTTGGTGTTCTGCCTTCACTCTTCTGCAGACATCACATTCATTCACGAATTGAGCGATCTCGCGCTTCATTCGAGTCCACCAATAAGCTTGCTTGAGGTCCTGATACATCTTCGTGCTCCCAGGGTGGATGGAGAGGAGAGAATTGTGAGCCTCGTTCATGATCACTTTACGGAGGTCACCTTTGGGTACAACAATACGATCCTCGAAGAAGAGAGTGTCCTTGTCATCAAGGCGGTAGCACTTGTACTTGGACTGACTCTTGGCAATCCCAATCTTCAGCTTTTTCACCATAGCATCAAGAAGCTGGGCTTGGTGAATCTGGTCTTCCAAGGTAGGAGAGACTTGAAGGTTGGCGAGGAAACCTTGAGGAACAACTTGCAGATTAAGTTTGCGGAAAGCTTCACAAAGCTCGGGTTGATAAGGCTTGAGAGTCAGACTGTTGCAGTAAGCTTTCCTGCTCAAAGCGTCAGCAATCACATTGGCCTTGCCTGGAGTATACTCAATACTCGGATTATACTCTTGAATCATTTCGACCCATCGAGTTTGCCTGAGGTTGAGATTAGGCTGAGTGAAGATGTACTTGAGACTCTTGTAATCAGTGAAAATGTCCACTTTTCTTCCCAATAGAAGATGTCTCCAAGTCAAAAGAGCATGCACAACTGCCGCCAACTCGAGATCATGAGTGGGGTAGTTCTTCTCATTAGGCTTCAACTGGCGAGATGTATAAGCCACAACTCTCTTCTCTTGCATCAATACGGTGCCAAGACCTTGGAGAGAGGCATCACAAAAGACCTCGTACGGCTTGGATTCATCAGGCGGAGTCAGAACTGGAGCAGTGATCAACTTCTATTTCAAAGTGTTGAAAGCAATGTCACACTCCAGAGACCAAACATACTTGACGTGCTTCTGAAGAATATTTGAGAGAGGCTTCGCGATCTTAGAAAAGTTTTCAACGAATCTTCGGCAATAGCTTGCGAGACCGAGAAAACTGCGGAGTTGCTTCACGTTCTGAGGAGGTTCCCAATTCACAATTGCAGACACCTTCTCAGGATTCACGGCAATGCCCTTGGCAAAGATGATATGACCAAGATAAAGAACCTCATCGAGCCAAAATTCACACTTGGAGAACTTGGCGTAGAACTGATGTTCCCTGAGCTTATCAAGAACCAAACGCAAGTGCTTGGCATGATCTTCCTTGTTCTTCGAGAAAACCAGAATGTCGTCGAGATAGACCAAAACGAAGTCATTGGTGTAGGCGTTGAAGATGAAGTTCATCATGCGAGAGAATGTCGGAGGAGCGTTGACGAGGCCAAAAGACATGACAGTGTATTCATATGAACCAAAGCTTGTCCTGAAAGCCATCTTGGGAATATCTTCTTCACGAATGCGAATCTGGTGATAACCCATACGAAGATCAAGATTGGAGAATACTTGGGAACCTTTGAGTTGTTCGAACAGCTCATTGATGTTGGGAAGTGGATATTTGTTCTTGATGGTCTTCTTGTTCATTGGACGGTAATCAACACAAAGTCGGTCCGTTCCATCCTTCTTCTTCACAAAAAGAACACCACAACCCCACGGAGAAGAACTAGGCCGGATGAGACCCATTTTCTCTTGAATATCGAGTTGCTTCTTCAGCTCCTTCAACTCTTCAAGTCCGAGCTTGTAAGGACGTTTGCACACAGGTTCCGTGCCAGGCTCAAGATCAATAACAAATTCAACTGGCCGGTGCGGAGGCATTCCTGGGAGCTCTTCTGGAAGGACATCTTGATATTCGCAAACACTGGAATTTGTGAAATAGCATCCAATTCACCCTTCTCATTGAGAGAAAACAGACGAATGGTATCATCACGAGCGGCAAAGACAATTACATCCTTAGACGAATGAGTCAATTGAATCTGCCTTGCTGCACAATCAAGATGTGCCTTGTGTTTAGAAAGCCAACCCATTCCGAGAATAAGATCAATTTCCGAGTCACCGAGAACCGTTGGAGAAGCCAAGAACTTGTAGTCACCCAAAGTGATAGAAACATCCGGAACGATGGAGTTAGCATGCATGCGCTTACCGGGAGAGACAACTGCTAAAGGACTAGGAAAAACTTGCGAAACCAAATCATGCCTATTTGTAAACGGTCTCGAGATGAAGCAATGCGATGCACCGGTGTCAAAAAGAACTTTAGCTGGAATATCATTAACAGGAAGGTTACCCATGATGACATCTGATGAGTCATCTGCCTGAGTTGCATTCATCAAATTGACCTTGGAAGACTTGGGGTTATGCTTGACCACAGCTGTACTTGCCGATCTAACAGGAGGAGGAGGAGGAAGACGCCTCTGGTTGAAACACTTGTTGGCATAGTGACCCTTCTGTTGGCACTTGTTGCATGTGACCTCTGAAAGCGGATGGTGATACGGAGCACTCGATCTTGGAGCTTGAGACGAAGTCTTGTTCTGAAAGCCAGGGTTGGGTGGGTGGGAAGAACCACTGTCACCTTTGCTCTTCTGCTGATACGGCTGACGGAACGGAGGAGGAGGAAGCCAATACTTCTGCTGCTTGGCCACTTGAGTAGAGGAAGAAGGAGTAACATCTCTAACTCTCTTCTTGGAAGCATCGCACCTCAACTGAGCAGCCTCTTGCTTCAGTGCCATGTTGTAGAACTCATCATACCTCAAGGGCTCAAAGAGAACAAGAGCTAGCTGAATTTCTTCTCTGAGACCACCCCTGAACTGATATATCAGGCTCTTCTCATCAGGGACGTCCTGCTTGGCAAAGCGGGCGAGCTTCTGGAACAACTTGTTGTAGTCATAGACAGACAAAGAGTCTTGCTTCAGATTGCGGAATTCCTCACGCTTGCTTTCAACCACGCTCTGGGGAATATGATGAGCTCGAAAATCTCGATGGAAATCATCCCAGGTGATAACACGTCCACCTCTGGAGTCCTTGTACTGCTGGAACCATTCTGCAGCTTGATCTTTGAGTTGGAAGGAAGCGAACTTGACAAAGTCCTCAGGCCTGACGTTACTGCACTCGAAATGCTTACACAGATCCACAAGCCAATCGTCAGCATCGGTTGCCTCAACACAATTGCTGAAAGTCTTTGGCCCGTTAGCAAGGAACTGGTTGAGTGTAGCAAAGTGATTCTGATTGCTGCATTGATTCCATTGACTGCCTTGATTGCGCTCTTGAAGAATTTGCATGATCAGCTGTGTGTTTGCATTGGTTGCGGCCATCACAGCTTGCCATGCCTCCGGAGGAGGTGGAGGTGGTGGCGGATCTGAATTCTGATTCTGACTGGTGCTCTTAGCGGGAGCCATCCTGAAGAGGTTGACCACCGTTAGCACATAGACAGATAAATATTGAAGCTGAATCCAACAGAATGAAAATTGCAACACAAAGTCTTCACATCCGAACAAAATGAACGAATGCATTCCTCTTGAAATGGTCACATATCCATAAATTGAGAAGCCACGTAGAATTAAGGTAGAGAAATAAATCAACAAGGTACGGATCAAGAACGAATAATCGGTAAGAAATCCCAATCTCAAACCAATATCCGTGGAAGAAGAACTAGAGCTACTAGAATTCCCACCTATGAAACTCCCGAACCTTTCCGGTTATGCAATCAGGTGTTGGGGATACAGGGGAAGCATAATATCTCACCCAAACTAGCAAATCCTACATCCAGCGGTATCCATCCTTCAACACATAACCAAGAAACCTTCGGAAACCATCTACCTCAACCTTCGAAAAGCATCCATTATACAAGTTATGGCGATACTCCCGAACTCCCGCCCCAGTACTGGGTGGCGTCGAGGTTATCTCACCAATGAACTGTATAAAAGAGATTTTCGATGTCGGCGTACTAAACTCAGGTATTCCAGAACTACAACGATAAAATTATGATGACAACACCTCAGAGCTCAACTCCCCGGGACACTTCCACTAAACCCCTGACAGGAGGCACCAAGACAATGTTCTCATCATAAAACCATCGGAACGATTCCAAGATACCCGCGTGATCCTAAAATTTTTTTTAGTGAAATTTGAGAAGAGAAGAGTCAAAACTCTACGTCAGGATGCCTTACCAGAGTGATGAGGAGACTGGGAAGTAAAAAGAATTCCTAATCTCTCCGATATATAATTCCTAAATGACTCAAAACATTTTTCTAGACACAACTCGGCCACTAAAAACAATCAAGCAATGGGGCTCCTAAGGTCGGGGAAGGCTCTGATTACCAACTTGTAACACCCTCGATGCGACTATAGCTCCCACATGTCGAGGCACAACTTAGAGATATAATCGCATTGAAGGCATATGTCGCAAGTTAGGCAATCTTCACAACATCCCATGTAATATAAATAATAAGGGGAGATAACATAGTTGGCTTACACTCGCCACGTCAATCAAGTACATAAATAACATTACATCATCCAAACACTCATGGCCCGACTACGGCGCCAAAATAAAAGAGAACCCAACATGCGACAACGGTCCCATTCACCCCCAACTAGGCACCACTACTGATCATCGGGAAAGGAAACATAGTAACGTTGAGAGTCTTCGTCGAACTCCCACTTGAGCTCATACGCGTCTCCTGGAGCGGAATCATCAGGCCCTGCATCTGGTGTAATAGTAATCTGTGAGCCACAGGGACTTAGCAATCTCGCACCCTCGCGATCAAGACTATTTAAGCTCGTAGGTAAGGCAAGGTAAATATATGTGGAGCTGCAGCAAGCGACTAGCAAGTATGGTGGCTAACTTATTCGCAAAGGAGAGCGAGAATAGGAGGCAAAGCACGAGCGAGAAACTAGAGAGCAACCTGCGCAAACATTACTCCAACACCGCGTCCACTTCCCGGACTCCGCCGAGAAGAGGCCATCACGGTAACACACTCAGTTGATTCATTTTAATTAATTAAGGTTCAAGTTATCTACAAATGGACATTAACAAATTCCCATCTGCCCATAACCGCGGGCACGGCTTTCGAAAGTTCAAATCCCTGCAGGGGAGTCCCAACTTAGCCCATGACAAGCTCTCACGGTCAACGAAGGAATAGACCTCCTCCCAAGACGTTCCGATCAGACTAGGTATCTCGGTAACTCAAGACACTTCGACAGGTTAAAACAAGACCAGCAAGACCGCCCGGATGTGCCGACAAATCCCGATAGGAGCTGCACATATCTCTTTCTCAGGGCACACTCAGATTGTCCTAGGTACGGGTAGGCCAGCCAGAGTTGCCCCTGGTGGCCACCGGTAGCTAACAGGTGGACCAACACTCAGAGGAGCACTGGCCCGGGGGGGGGGGGTTAAAATAAAGATGACCCTTGAGTCTGCAGAACCCAAGAGAAAGAAAAGGCTAGGTGGCAAATGGTATAACCAAGGTTGGGCATTGCTGGAAAAGCTTTAATCCAGGCGAACTATCAAGGGGTTCCCATTATAACCCAACCGCGTAAGGAACGCAAAATCCAGGAACATAACACCGATATGACGGAAACTAGGGCGGCAAGAGTGGAACAAAACACTAGGCGAGAGGCCGAGCCTTCCACCCTTTACCAAGTATATAGATGCATTAAGATAACATGGCAATATAATGATATCCAAGCAAGTAAACAAATGTTCCAACAAGGAACTGCCTTCAATCTTCACCTGCAACTAGCAACGCTATAAGAGGGGCTGAGCAAAGTGGTAACATAGCCAAACAACGGTTTGCTAGGACAATGGTGGGTTAGAGATTTGACATGGCAATTTGGGAGGCTTGCAAGCAAGTGGTAGGCATCGCAGCATTGGCATAGCAAAAGAGCGAGCAAACTAGCATAGCAAAGATAGTAGTGATTTCGAGGGTATGATCATCTTGCCTGCACAGTTGTCAGAGTTGACTGGATCCTCGAAAGCAAACTCAACGGGCTCCTTGTTAGCGAACTCGTCTCCTGGCTCTACCCAAACAAGATAAACAACCAACAAGGATACAATCAACCACGTGCAAGGATCAAACAAGATGATGCAACGATGATATGCTATGTGGGATGCGATGCGAGATGCAAAATGCAAGATATGACAGGAAATGCATGAACCTGGCCTCAACTTGGAAAACCAAGTGTGCCACTGGAAAGATGAGATGAAATCGCTTGAAAATGATATAAAGAACGCCGGAATCGGAGTTACGGTTTGGAAATGGAAAGCGATTCAAAAATGACACCGGTCTGCGATTTACAGCAAGTAGGCATCTAAATGCAATGAGATGAACATGCTACAGCACCCAAACATGACAACAAAATACATGGCAGGGATGCACACAAGATGCTCAACAAAAGTCTAGCACTGAGATATGGCCAAATCATCCATTAACAGGTTCAAACAAGCATGGCAAAAATGCATATGACAAACAGTTCTCAGACTTAGTGAAATTAACACTTGTCTGGAATTCCAGACCAGGTAGCCCTCTTCGGAGCAACAAAACTACATGCTACAGGACCTGAACATGGCAAAGTAAAGCATGGAATGGAGCTACTCAAAGAGCTTAACAAAAGTCCCTTAGTGACCTTGAGCCAAAAGGGATCAGAAAATACAATTGCAAGCATGTGAACATAGCAAAAACATAATCAGTTTTCATACTTTGTGAAAACTGACACATACTGAAATATAACTCAAGTAGGCATGTTTACGAGCTCGATGCACTCACTATAGAGTAAGTCATGGCAAGACAAGCATACACCCATCAAGAAGGCACAAAATGCAAGCTAGACATGGCAAGAACAATAGCATAGCATGCACGGATCAACTACAACATCACCGGCAAAATTGCAAACAAGTTGACAATCTGCCCAGATTCACAAAGTAGCAAAAGTAGAGCTCGATTGACTCAAGCTAGGGTGCTCCATAAATGCAATCAAAGACATGGATGGATAGAGCAATACAATATTAACAAAACTCCCTTACTGAGCATCCTCAAAAGAGGCACGAATCACTAGGAAACAACAAGAACATATGGCACCATGAGATAAACAGCTCCAGGACTTGGTGAAATTACTAAGTCCCTGAAAACAGAATTAGCAAATGCACCACTTTGCAAGCTTGCACTAGTCACCACACACATCCTAAAAATACATGGGTTGCACCTATGGAGAGATGACAAAACTCTTAACAAAACACATGTAGAACTCACGGGCATAGCATGCACACATTAATCATGGCAAAAATGACAAAAGTGCTAAACGGAGTAGCAGATCTGACAATTAACTCAAGTAGCCCTCTTCTAACAGCATTTCGGGCATCAAGATGAGCGAAAATGAAAATGATGCAATGGAATGAAATGATGTACCCTCTGAGATGAACATTTTGATATGCTATATGCATGAATCGGAGCTACAGATGCGAAGTTACAGAGCTACGAACATGAGCACTTAGACTGAAAATATCAGGGACTTAGAGCCTCCGAGATCTAGGGTTTTTTTTCAGATCTGGATCGGCCCGGGACACTGTTCACCGGGGTGCGCCGTTCGAGGTTCGTCGGCGTCGGGTCTTGCCGGAAG
>NC_057800.1:339075286-339156100 GCF_018294505.1 Triticum aestivum | reverse complement strand
CGTGGCGGCCTGGGAGTGGGCACGGGCGGCGGAGCGGACGCGTCCGGCGCGGGCGGACAATGTCCGGCGCGTCGGAGGGGAAATTAGGGTTTTCGGGGGAGAGGAAGATCCGGATTTCGGGGGGGTGTTTAAATAGGCATAGGGGGAGCTAGGAGAGTCCAAATGAGGTGCGGTTTTCGGCCACGCGATCGTGATCGAACGCTCTAGATGATGGAGCAGAGTTAGGTGGGTTTCAAATTGGAGGGGTGTTGGGCTGCAACACACACGAGGCCTTTTCGGTCCCTCGGTTAACCGTTGGAGTATCAAACGAAGTCCAAATGATACGAAACTTGACAGGCAGTCTACCGGTAGTAAACCAAGGCCGCTTGGCAAGTCTCGGTCCAATCCGGAAATGTTTAATCCCCACACACGAAAGAAAGCTAGAAATGACCACTGGAGGAGAACGGAGCGCCGGAATGCAAAACAGACAACGGGGAAAATGCTCGAATGCATGAGACGAACACGTATGCAAATGCAATGCACATGACGACATGATATGAGATGCATGACAACGACAACGACACACGGAGACAAAAACCGGAACCCGAGGAAATAAATATAACTTAACGCCGGAAACGACAAGAGTTGGAGTATAAATTGGGAAAGTTACATCCGGGGTGTTACATGCTCCTCCCGCCCCTTCTCAAGGGCCTCAAGCTTCTCAGCGTCATCCTGAAGGTCCCCTGGGAGCTCAGTTACCCGAGACTCATGCTTCTTAGAAGCACGCATGGCTTGCTCAAGATTGGAGACCGCCCTCTCAGCGGCTGTCCTCTTCTCGGTCTCCTCGGCCTCAACTTTCTTCAGGACCTACTTTAAGCTCTCGACCTCGGCGGCAACAGCTGCAAGATCATCAAGATAAACGATCGGTAAATGGTCTGGCCAGTCCCTATCTGGCAAATACACAACTATTTACATAGCTTACTTGCACCTCGTCAAGCTGTTTGTTGACAAGGTCCAGCTCTTGATCGGAAAGCTTGAACTTCTGAGATATCTCCTCTAACGCCGCGGCCATGGAAGATGCCTGCTTTAGCATCATAAATGTCAACATTGTTAACCGACCTACCGAATTTGATCCTCTGCAGGTCTTTTCGAAGATCCTGGCAGAGACTCAGGGGCTGCTATGTATGCAGCCTACCTAAGCTAACAACTATAACCGCATTATGAGGAAAGATCATTACTTGACTTACCTCAAAGCCCGTTAGAAGGCCTTGGACAGCGTCGTTCTGACCGGATTGGACGGACCGAACACTCTACATAACCGCACCCAAAAGGGTGAGGTGCCCTTCAACGATGATAGAGTTGCTCACCAACTCCTCCAGCATGTCCGGCCAGCCCACCATTGCCCGTGCGGAGGTTTTCAGCGCTGGCGTTGGCTCCCCGGCCCCCTCCCCGCTGGGAGGAACCTGTGTTGTCGATGGCCTCGAAGGCTCAGGAACGGTCCATGGAGGGGGTCCAGATGGCCCGGACTCTTTTCCCTCGTTGGCCAGGAGGGACGCTCCCTCCTGGTCTTCGGTGACCGAGGTGTTGACCTCGGCAAGTACGGCATCTACCACCCCCTCTGTGTTCAGAGGAGGAGGAGTTCTTCGGTGCCGCACCTCCTCAGGCTCTTCAGGGACCAAAGGAGGCGCAGAATGCGCCATAGACCCACTATGCGCCAGCTCGACGGGCGGAGATGTCCCTTATGAGGTTTGCTTGGTGGGGCTCTCATGTGGGGGACTGCAATTTGGAGGGGCTAACCTTCAACTAGAACAAACTACTGAAAGAATGATTGCTGAAAATATAGACACCTTGCCTACTGGTGGGGGCTTGACCCCGGGTCCCTTCTTCGGGAGCTCCTCGGACGCCTCAGACTTCTCGCCATCCAAGCTGTTAGGTATAACCAGCTTAGGCCGGTGTCATCTCTTTAGGGCCGGGGAAGGTTGGACCTCCTCGGCGTCCTCGGACGCCGACCTCTTTTTGGAGTGCGAAGAGGCACTCTCCTCTTCGTCCTCCTCCACTATAAAAAAGACACATCCGTGAGATTTTGGGCTGAACGAATTTTTTCTGTCATGCTTATGACACTTCTATGACGATAATTGTGAAAAAACCCGGTATCATCATAGATGTGGTGGGCTCCTACTTCTATGACAAAAAATCATGACTAAAAATGGGTTTTTCATCCTGGGAGGGTCGGAGACACAGCTGCATGACATTCTTTGGGCCATCCATGATGGAAAAAACCGTGGTAGAAGCGAGGGCAAGGAAAATATCGGGCAGTTCCCGGTTATGGTGGGTGGTTGGGGCCGAGCGATACACAGAGTGATTGCACGTTTATCTCGTAGACGTACGCTCGTGGGTGCGAGGCGTTTGGCTCTAACTGAACCCGAGCGAGGCATTCACCTACTGAACCCGAGCGATTGCACTGGCTACGCGTTACTGAACCCGAGCGATCGGTCGATCCCTAGCTGTTAACTGAATCCGATCGAGCGATTCCTTTGCTCTTGCTGCTACATGAAGCCGATCGAACTTGCTGTCTCTTGATGAACAGTGAGCGTTGTTGGGGGTTGGATGAATAGTTCCCGGTGGGGGTTGGATGAACAGGACCCCGTGGTAGGAGACACCATTGCCGCTGGATGAACAGGACACCGATCGAGCCGGTTGGGGTGGATGAACATGACCCCATGGAGGGCTGGTTGAACAGTAGTCGGTGGAGGGCTGGATGAACAGTAGCCTGTGGAGGGCTGGTTGAATAGTAGCCGATGGAGGCTGGATGAATAGGACCCCGTGGATGAACAGTAGCTGGTGGAGGCAGGAGGGAGACGCCATGGATGAACAGTCGCAGGTGGAGGCTGGAGGACGTCGGCGGTGGATGAATAGTAGCCCATCGAGGCTGGAGCGAGGCAGTAGACGGTGGATGAACAATATTCCATGGAGTCCCATTTTGAAGTATGCCACACCCCTCCTGATGAACAGGACCCCCGTTTCGACCGTAGGAGGTCGAAGAGAAGTCTATTTCCTCCGTTTTGCGGTACGCCACACTCCTCCAGATCAACAGGACCTCGTTTCGACCATAGGAGGTTGAAGAGAAATCCGTTTCTTCTGTTTTACGGTACGTCAGACCCTCCCGGTGAACAGGATCCCATTTTGACCGTAGGCCGTCGAACAGAAGGCCGTTTACTCTGTTCTGCGGTACGCCAGGCCTCGTTTCGACTATTCCATCCAAGCCGTTTGGCTCCTGATGAACATGACGCATTCCGTTGCCTCCCCATGAACATGACGCAGTTTCTCCGTTCCGACCCAGCCAGTTGGCTGCCGATGAATAGGACGCCATCGCTGTACGCGTTCGAGACCCTGCCCATATGTACGTATGTAGCCGTATTTACTTTCTTGCAGCGTAGCTGTACATACATGTACACAATATAGAAGGGGTTGTGTGACATGCTACATCTGCGCCTCTACTACGACAAGTGTTGCTCCTTACTCGGTCACAGTTCCTCGCTGCAGAGAGATCGATCGACCAGTATGTACGTACACGTTCGCGACCAGACAGACAACCCTACGTACGGTTCGAGCGGGTGGGTCCCAACTGTCAGGGAGTATAAGGAGGCACTTCCTTGTGTGCGAAGATATAGTTAGTAGGTCCCATCTGTCAGGGGGAAGGATCATTTTTTCGTAATATGGACACACTTCCTTGCATGCGAAGATGTAGTTGGTGGGTCCCAACTATCAGTGGCAGGAATAAGGAGGCACTTCCTTCCGTGTGAAGATATACATGGTGGGTCCCAGCTTTCAGGGGGAGGAATAATTTTATTTTCGCATAATAAGGAGGCGGTTGCATGCGTGCATCCATGGACCTGGTGCGTCTCCACTTTTAGCCTCTCCATGTACATTCCTCTTCCGATGACTCGTTTGTTGACCACATTGACCATGCCGTGTCGAGTGCATCCAAGGTGGTGGGCGATGGCGAGGCCCCGGATAGCAACGAGCCGGAGATGGGAAGACACGGGAGTGGAGTCGCAGACGGAGAGGTGTATGCGGGTTAACTAGTTTTGGTGCGGCGTGGTTCGGCAGTCGGTAGAGAAGAACAGGAGGTGTGGAGGGATGGATGGATGGCCTGGCCGGCGATGGGGTAGCGCTTCACAGTAAAGCGTGCTAAGCAGAGCTGCTAGTAGTAGGAGGCGGGAGCAGGTGGTCCCGGCAGCGCTGGAGGAAGAAGACAAGAGATTGAAGATGTATGTCGGTCGTTGGTTGTAAATCCAATGGCTATCAATGTCAGGATCATTTGTTGCCTAGTTGACAACAACTTGTGTTGGCTTCGACCTATTGGCCCACATTTCAGCCTCCAAAAATGTGGCACATATTCAACCCATTTTTTTAGAATTTATAGTCCATTTGATCTTCTATTTTTGAGAATTATAGTCCATTTGCTGGGCTGGGTGAATAAATAATGTAGCATCCATGCGACCCATTTTTTAAAAACTACAACCCATTTTCACTTTCTCTAAATACACGAATTTGCTGGGCTGGCTGAAAAAATAATGTAGCGTCCATGCAGCCCATTTATTTTTTCCTAAAAAATTACAGCCCATTTGCACTTTCTCGAAATACACAATTTTGCTGGGCTGTCTCTAACTATAATGTTCGGTTGTGAGCACCAATGTTATCAAAAATAAAACAGGGGTTGAGAATTTGTTATAAATATATTTAAATAATAAGTGCTTTATTATTACATTGGTCCTTAAATCATACCAAGATTTTTGTACACAATCACTAGGATGTTCGTTGCCTTAATGTAAAAAAATCCAGGATTTTATTGTTAAAAAATTATTTTTATAAGTTAATAAGACGTGGGATATTGTTTTCTTATATATGTAAGTATCTGTCAAATATATGATGACAATAACAATAATATATAATAACATATAAAATAATATAAATATATATATAATATTTAGAAGGAAAACATAAGTTGGACCTGACGTTCCTATTCATAAATAGAAAAATAGAACAGACCTCTGCGTTTTCTTCAAAGAAAATGCATAGTTGGGCTGCAGATGTTTCGGGAAAAATAAAACCTACGATGGGAGGTCCATAGGGCGGTCAATACATGACGGCCCTCAAGAAAATACAAAACCGGCATGTCCTGGGCTACGCATCTTAAAAAAGAAAGCCTAGACGGGGCAGCCCACAACCCAGCTGATACTTGCTGGCCCACTAATAATAAATGATACCTGCCAGCTCCCCGGCTTCGTTGTAAATTGCTAGCAGCAAAGTAGCGTAAGTATTTCCCTCAGTTTTTGAGAACAAAGGTATCAATCCAGTAGGAGACTACACGCAAGTCCCTCGTACCTACACAAACAAACAAGAACCTTGCGACCAACACGCTCAAGGGGTTGTCAATTCCTTCATGGACACTTGCAAAAGTGAGATCTGATAAAGATAATAAGATAAATATTTTTTGTATTTTTGTTGTATAGATTGGAAAATAAAGATTGCAAAATAAAAGGCGGCAAAAATAGCAAGTAGATAGGAAAATAATATGACGGAAGATAGACCCGAGGGCCATAGGTATCACTAGTGGCTTCTCTCAAGATAGCAAATTCTACGATGGGTGAACAAATTACTGTCGAGCAATTGATAGAAAAGTGCATAGTTATGAGAATATCTAGGCATGATCATGTATATAGGCATCACGTCCCCGACAAGTAGACCGAAACGATTCTACATCTACTACTATTACTCCACACATCAACCGCTATCCAGCATGCATCTAGAGTATTAAGTTCATAAGAACAGAGTAATGCATTAGGCAAGATGACATGATGTGAAGGGATAAACTCAAGCAATATGGTATAAACCCCATCTTTATATCCTCGATGGCAACAATACAATATGTGCCTTGTTGCCCCTGCTGTCACTGGGAAAGGACACCACAAGATTGAACCCAAAGCTAAGCACTTCTCCCATTGCAAGAAAGATCAATCTAGTAGGCCAAACAAAACTGATAATTCGCAGAGACTTGCAAAGATATTAAATCATGCATAAAAGAATTCAGATAAGAATCAAATATTGTTCATAGATAATCTTGATCATAAACCCACAATTCATCGGATCTCGACAAACACACCGCAAAAAGAATTACATCGAATAGATCTCGAAGATAATCAAGGAGAACTTTGTATTGAGATCCAAAGAGAGAGAAGAAGCCATCTAGCTAATAACTATGGACCCGAAGTTCTGTGGTAAACTACTCACACATCGTCAGAGAGGCTATGGTGTTGATGTAGAAGCCCTCCATGATCGATTCCCCCTCCGACGGAGCGCCGGAAAAGGCCCCAAGATGGGATCTCACGGGTACAGAAGGTTGCGGCGGTGGAAATAGGGTTTCATGGTGCTCTCGGATGTTTTCGGGGTATATGAGTATATATAGGAGAAAGAAGTAGGTCAGTGGAGCCACGAGGGGCCCACGAGGGTGGGGGTGCGCCTACACCCCCTGGGCGCGCCCTCCTACTTCGGGGCCGCCTCGTTGCTTCCTTGACGTCCACTCCAAGTCTCCTGGATTGCGTTTGTTCCAAAAATAACTCTCCCGGAGGTTTCATTCCGTTTGGTATTCCTTTTCTGCGAAACACTGAAATAGGAAAAACAACAACAATTTGCACTGAGCCTTTGGTTAGTAGGTTAGTCCCAAAAATAATATAGAAGTGCATAACAAAGCCCATTAAACATCCAAAACAGATAATATAATAGCATGGAACAATCAAAAATTATAGATAGGTTGGAGACGTATCATAAATTTATCTCCTTTAGTAACTACGTTAAAGCACCTAAAAATGTAACTATGTTGACAAACCCGTGGGCCCCAACGTCAATATAGAATTAGGTGGAAGTATTTTTTCAATTAGGCACTTGCTTGTGTATGGCCATAGACCTGGTGGGTCCCGACTGTCCGCCTCTCCATGTATAGTCCTCTCAAGATTCCTCTCGTTTGTTCAGCATGTTCACAACGGCAGATAGCGGCGCCGTGGCGAGCGCACAAACGCAGAGGACGAGAACGAACCAGAGCCGGGGAAGGCATGCTACAGTAATGGTAGATGTTGTGCCTTATTTCTAGCGAAAATACCGAACTAGCCCAGTTAATAGAGGCGAGGGTGTCCCGATCTTTCAATGAGATGATAACTATCGACTTGGTGGAGACGACTTTGACAATCCGACTACGAACGTGCACGGCGTTGCGCCTTAGCAATCTCTAAACCAATCTCCTGAGGTTACGATGATGCTGGAAGCACGGTCAGCCTGACCACGAAGGTCTATTCCTGCAAGCAATCGAAGAACGAGCAAGAATATGATAAAGCAATTTGAATATTGCAAATATATATATGAAGTATTGATAATGGTGGGGATCCGCAAGCGTTCTTGGTCTAGTCGTTGGACACACATGAACTACACGAAGTTGCAATGGCTAACTTTTAACGAAACAAATCCCAAGGAAAAAGCTACTAGATAGATCTACTTATATAGGAGCAAGGGGTGGCGGCCAAGGAGGTGGGAGGACGTCCCAAGACAGCCTAAAACTAACCCTAGGTCGTACAAGGCTCATGGGTCCAAGTGGAGGTGATGCAACACCTTTGGGCTTGTAGTTTGACTCGGATCTGCTGCAACGTCAGATTGTTTCGTCCATAACTCAACGCTCCAGACGAATTTGAAGGTGAATCCAATTGGGTTGGAGAGAGCACGAAATCTAGTTTCCAACAAAAAAAGAATCATCCAATTCAGAGTCCGTATGAAAAAGTTGTTGGGGTTTTGAGTCAGGTATGTCTGTGCAGTCCGAATCTGAATTCAGAACGTGAGAGACTTGGACTCTATCTTCTCTTGGCCCAAAAGTGACGTGAGAGGACTTTTTGAACATAACCTAAACTTCTTATTTTTCCCTTATCTTCATATGTAGATTGTACAAATGTCCCATACACCTGTAATTAGACAAAACACAGAAGTGTGTGAAGTATTTTTGTTCTGGATAACATAAATAGATTATTAAATAGTTTGCATTAGAAATCACCTGACAAATATGCATGTATGCAATATTTTTGGTCGTATCCAATGTAGTAATGTCCTCATCATCCTCCCCTTCTTGAAAATAAAGCCGTCCTCGGCGTTGCTTAATCTGAAATGTGGCTAACAAAAGAGACAAGGTGTACATGTTGTATATGTATATGTCATCCATTTTAACTTCCCTTGATTTTTGCACATATGACACATGTATACATGAGTAAATTTCATTGTTCATAAAATCTAAAGCCAAAAAATTATCACAAGAAGTAGAAGGCATGAAAATATTGCAACTCAGTTTGCACATATAAGTGAAGCTCTTATTCATTTCAAAAGATTGGCAATGTTCATCATTAAACCGTCCTAACTTCGATGAATAAACCTTACTTGCATCAAATTTACATGCTTAAATAAGCAAACATGCAATAAGTCATTGGACACAAAATCATCATCAAGATTAGAGGTCATATCAAAATGATTAAACATTGGTTCTTTTGCATCAACAGTTAATTCAATGGGTGCACCCAAAATTGTTGATATTTCAGTTGTTTGATCACATGACGCATTCATGACAGTAACAAGAGTCTCTAAAATAGGTGGTGTGCTCAAATCAATAGGTAACTCAACACATGATGCATTCAAGTTAACTAGGCATGCATCATTCTCATGTGAAGTTATATCATCAATACCTTTACTGTTACCTTGTCGCAGAGATGTAGCTGATGTAGATACGGACGTTGACAATGTACCATACTCTTGAGATGATATCACGCTCACAATCCGAGGTGGGGCTGCTCTAGTAGGTGCAATAGTGGAGTAACCAACCGGCGGTGGTGAGCATGAACTAGAATAGTAGTAGTTGTAGTCACCCAATGCATCCTCCTGTATCTGTCTCTCAAAGGTACAAGCACGGACATACATACCAGTAATGCAACGAGGAATATACTAAAATCTTGCCTGAATATCATGGTTCAAACCACCAAAAAATCTATTCATTGTATCATCCTCGGATTCTTCTATGTCACAATGATGCATATAAGATTTGAACTCTTGGTAGTAAGCATGAATAGTGTTACTGCCTTGTTTTAATTGCTCCAATTTGCGACGCAATTCACGATGATAGTAAGGAGGAAAAAATTGTTGTCTCATTACAGCTTTCAAAACTTTCCAAGTTGTGGGTTGGTTATCAATGTTTTTCTTACAATGTACACTCCACCAAACAGAAGCAAAACCAGTAAATGCTCTAGTGGTAGCTCGTACTCTCTCAAGTTCAGAAAAATCATGGTGACTAAAAACTTGTTCTACTTCAAGCTCCCAAGCTAGATAAATAGCAGGATTAAATCTACCCTCAAATGATGGTAAAGAGATAACCTGGCCATATGCTTGTGTGTGTTGTCCCAACTCTCGTGATGGTGAAGATGTGTCCATCGTCCAAGAACTTCTATCTCTAGTACCTGTCATGATTAGTAGAAACAAGAACCAAAATTCGATAATAATGTTCCTATGAACTACTAGGATGTGGTTGTAAAGTGCTCACCGTAAAGCAAATATCAATATCTTACAAGTTCTTACCATGCGGCAGGTGGTGACAGGAAACCAGCGGTGTCAAATAACTCCGAAGATTGTGTAAAGCGATTGCTAGGGGAACGTGGTATACACAATGTAGAAATATGTGGAGCTGGGTTGGCTATATATGGTAGCAAAAGATTAGCAATAATCAATTCAGAGATGCAATGTTGAATAAACGCTCAACGACTATACTGTGCTGGTCCTAGACTAGACCGAACTAGAGACGCGAGCCTAGAACACTAATGAGGTCACGTCATAGCACAACTAGCATCAATGAAGGATACTAAGTAGCTCTGGACAGCAAGATATAAGTGAAGATCACAACGGCAGTAAAGATAATGATGTGAAACAACAACCAAGCAGGATATATCAACAACTTTGTCTCCAACTTTCCTCTGAAAAAGTTTTTGCCGATTTTTTGATATTTCTTTTTCAAGAATGGTATTGACTCAAGATTTCAAACACAAAAGGAATCACTCAATTCCGAGTTGATATGAGGAGTCAAAAAATTCGAAAACTGGCCTAAAAACTGGAATAAGCTGTGTTCATGAACTTTGGAGGGCAAAAAGACCTATTTAGAAGCCGATTTTGAGGTGCCAAATATTGAACTAGCTTCTTCAACTATTTAGATGTGGCTTGTCGCTAGCTTTCATTTGAGTATTCGCGGAGCCAAAATAGACTTCGTATGAGGAAGTTATGCATGTTTTACTGAACAGTGCACAAAACAGATTCCAATCCGAATTCAACTACGAGATTGAGTCTAAATAGATCCAAATTTTGTTTTTTTCTTCTCTCTTTATTTTCCTCACACTTTTTTTTCTTTCTCTCCTTTTTTTCTCTGACTTTTTTTAACTTTTTTTCTCTTTTTTCTCTCTCGTTTTTCTCTCTTTTTTTCTCCCTCTTTCCAAAACAAACTAGATAAGATGCAGATTGGATCAAGCGAAGATGTGAACGATCTCAACTATTATTATGACAACGAACGGTGGGTAGCACGTGGTGGAAATTGATGGATGGGTGGTGGACAGCGGAAGAGATAATGATGCAGCGATGGCGTGACTAATGTGAACAGAACTCGAAACTCTAAACGAACTAGACACTAAGACCAGCAACTCGACACGACGATGCAACCGATAATTCAACTATGCAATCAATGAACAGAAAATTGCAAAGGCTCAGACTGGCTTGGACTAAGGATGAATAGATCTAACTTTTCTTTGTGGCTTTTTCTTGGACAATAGGTAAGAAAATAAATCTAATCTAGGAAAACTGGAAATTCTCACAGAGCAACCTGAAAACTGATGCCACTTGATAGAGGCGAGGGTGTCCCGATCTTTCAATGAGATGATAACTATCGACTTGGTGGAGACGACTTTGACGATCCGACTACAAACATGCACGACGTTGCACCTTAGCAATCGCTAAACCAATCTCCTGAGGTTACTGACGATGCTGGAAGCACGATCAGCCTGACCAAGAAGGTCTATTCTTATAAGCAATCGAAGAACGAGCAAGAATATGATAAAGCAATCTGAATATTGCAAATATATATGAAGTATTGATAATGGTGGGGATCCGTAAGCGGTCTTGGTCTGGTCGTTGGACACAAACGAAGTACATGAAGTTGCAATGACTAACTTTTAACTAAACAAATCCCAAGGAAAACTCTACTAGATGGGTCTACTTATATAGGAGCAAGGGGTGGCGGCCAAGGAGGTGGGAGGACGTCCCAAGACAGCGTAAAACTAACCCTAGGTCATACAAGGCTCATGGGCCCAAGTGGAGGTGATGCAACACCTTTGGGCTTGTAGTTTGACTCGGATTCTGCTGCAATGTCAGATTGTTTCTACCATAACTCAACGCTCTGGACGAATTTGAAGGTGAATCCAATTGGGTTGGAAAGAGCACGAAATCTAGTTTCCAAAAAAAAGAATCACCCAATTCGGAGTCCGTATGAAAAAGTTGTTGGCGTTTTGAGTCAGGTATGTTTGTGCAGTCCGAATCTGAATTCAGAACGTGAGAGACTTGGACTCTATCTTCTCTTGGCCCAAAAGTGACGTGAGAGGACTTTTTGAACATAATCTAAACTTCTTCTTTTCCCTTATCGTCATATGTAGATTGTACAAATGTCCCATACACCTGCAATTAGACAAAACACAAAAGTGTGTGAAGTATTTTTGTTCTGGATAACATAAATAGATTATTGAATAGTTTGCATTGGAAATCACCTGACAAATATGCATGTATGCAATATTTTTGGTCGTATCCAAGGTAGTCATGTCCTCATCACTAGTGGTCAAGTGACACTACCCGATCGCTGTTCCACCCGGGTTTGATTCCACCTGATGCAGTGAAAATATCTCCAATTTTTTTGCCTCTGACATTATTGACATGTGGGTCCCCATTGCCATCTACGCATACCACATCCCACACTTGCCAAAACTTCTTCCCTCGTTTTCCTATTTTTCGCACTCGATATTGTGTGGGCATTTTGAAAATATCATATCTTTTTAACTGTGCATCATATGAAGATGTGCTATGCATGAATATTGATCATCATGATGTTAATTGGCTGGTAGTTCCATTTTCGACCATGAATAAAACTTCCAACATGATGTTATCCCTGTTTGAAAAGGGTGTGTTAATATAAATACTCTTCCTCTGAAAGTTGCAGTTTCTTATCTGAAACTGAAACTTGCACTTTCTTCTCTGAGAATCACATTGTCTGCACTTTTATATGAAACTACATTTTTAAGTGCTAAAAATATATCTCTAGAATTCATAAAATACTTCATATGCTCAATACTGCAAATCTGAAATTCAAAATACATTCATATCTGAAAGTACTCTCAAAATACGCAACACAAAACACAATTCACAACCTGCAAATCCTGACAACCCTAAGCTCCTCCTGACAATTCACAACCTGCCCGACTATTGGGTTGGGGGCAGTCCCCTCCTATTCCTCGGCGATAGACAGTCGTCCCGTGAGATGAGGTGAACAGCGAGGGAGAGGATGGCGGGGGAGCGTCATCGGGCCAACTACTTTTCTCCTCTTGAAGTTGGGTTCAGTCAACGAAGACTCCACCGGCTCGCTCTGGCACAACACCCTCACAAACGACACCCTGTAGATGCTCGATCCTTCAATCTCTGGTGGATGCTCCGTCTTGGATCGATACTCCCACCACCGCTGCCTCACGATCAGATTCAGTGAATCTATTTGCTACATGGCCCAGAGGAGCAGCTCTATGTACTCCCGCATAAGTCCCTCCGAGAGTATCGCCTCATTTTCGCTCTGTTGCAAATATTTGGCTATGGATGTCGCCGTCCCCGCGAGTTGGTCCTTGTTGTCAAACCAAGACTGAATCTCCAACATCCTAGCTAGCTTCACAGGGTCGCCGTCTGCGATCCTCATGTATCGGTTGTACTCCTCCATCGATCTACTTCTCCACAGCACCTTCACCCGCCGGCGGTGGTTATTGAATGGAAGAGGAGAGGAGTGATGTTGGTTTTGGATTAGAACAGGAGAGGAGCGGTGCTGGTTTTGGATTGGGACAGGAGAGGAGGCAGTGGTTTTGAAATGGAAGAGGAGAGAAGCGGCGCTGGATTTGGATTGGAATAGGAGAGGAGCGGCGGTGGTTTAAGAGAAGAGGAGCGGCGCCGATCTTGGAAGTATTTTTTTGTTTTGCATATTTTGGGTCAAAGTTTGACCACATACTGTATTTGACAAGAAAAATGTGAATGCATGTCACCAAAAATTGTATCGTTTGGTTCGTATCTGAATGTACTTTCAAATTATATTATTTTTGCAATGTATAACATATATATTATTTGTGAAAATCATGGTCAATTATGACCCAGAAAAAAAGGGAGACTAGTTAATGTGGGGTCACTTTCTTAATTGAAGGGTAAATTGATTTTGATTTTGATCCAGTCACAGCGCGCCGGCCCTCTCGTCCAATTCTAAATCGTTGCCGCACACTCCTCTCCCTCTTCTCCATTGCAAAACCACCTCCTCTGCTCTCCATCATCTCCATTCGAAAACCACCATCTCGCCTCTCCCTCTTCTCCATTGCAAAACCACCCCTCTCCCCTCCATCTTTTCCATTGCAAAACCACTGTTTCGACTCTCCCTCTTCTCCATTGCAAGACCACCGTCTCTCCTCCCATATTCCAAAGCTAGCACCGGACTTCTCAAAAAGACATCTATGGAGAGGATGCAGCAACGAATCGGGCAGATCACCGGTGGCGACCAAGCGAAATTAGCCAGGTTGAAGGAGATCCTTACTTGTTTTGACAATGAGTTGGAGATTTCAAGGACGGTGAGGTCCATGTTGCAATGTATGCGAAAGAGCGAGACAACAGCGATGAGGGCGGCGATGTACTCCTCGGCGGCAGTCAGCCGCAGTCCTTCGAGTTCATCGTGTATCTCCTCTGGGCAACGGAGAAGACATATTCGCCAGAGGCGAAAGTTGAGAAGAGGTGGTGGGCGTATAGGTCGAAGGTCGAGCATCCATAGGATAACGAATCGATCGAGTATGGTGTGCCATTCGTGAGGGTGCAGAGCCAGCCGGAGCCCATGAGTATTCATTCTCCCACTGCAAGAGGAGGTCGGATGGCGAGACATTGCTTCCCCGCCGTTCTCCACAGTTCCCTCGCCGCTCGCCTCATTTCAATGGCGGCGGTAGGGTTTAAGGTAAGCTTCGCACTAACCTAAGCTTACATCTGCTCATGCTTACAATCATTGTGACCGCTAATGAAAATCATGCTTACAATCAATCTCCGAGTACTACGTCAATCACCCTAAATACACTACCGCAGGATGCTGCTAACGGGACACTACGATCAGAGACCATTCGACGAAACTGTGTGTGATGCAATAATCGTAAACGATGGTGTAAAAGAACCGTCAAAAAGGTGCAAAACGTTTGCGATGGCGGAGCCATCAAACACGGTTTAGATTTTAGTTGCGTGTGCAATGTAGGGCATACGGTTCAGTTCAATGAACTATTTGCGATAAGGCGGAACAAAAGAAATGGGCAGCCAGATGAAGGCGTGTGCGATATACAGCATATGATTCACTCGGATGAACTGTGTGTGATGAGGAGGAACAATAGAAACGGGAAGCTAGATAAAGGTGTGTGCGATTGAGGGCATACGCTTCAGAAGGATTAACTTTTTCCGATTAGGCAACAGAACAGAAACGGGTCAGCCAAATCAAAGTGTCTACGATTGATGGCATATACTTCACACGGATGAACTGTTTGCGATTAGCCACAACAAACTGAAACAGTTAGATAGATCAACGTGTGTGCGCTAGACGGGCACACACATTCTAATTAAAAGAAGCATGCGCGATGGTAATAACAAGCGCGCACGGTTGTTGGAACAAGACGTGTGCTGACATTGCCTATTGCGGTGCACCATATGGTGCAAATGCCATGTACGCGGCCGAGAAGGCATACGTGCCAACGTTACGCCTTCTAGGAATAGTGCCGCACTTATAACCTTCTGTAAATTTTGAGCCTGCATCCCGTCACATTCCAAATTGCAAACCTGTTCACACCGATCAAAACCTAAATAGTTTCCCACTTAGGAGCATATTAATACTCGGTTATAAATACTACTACTCCAAGATGACTGCACATTCCTCCTCAACTCCTCATCCACAAAAAAACAAGTCATTCATCATCGTACCCATGTGTCAGCAATGGCCAGCGTGAGTTCTGGGTCGTGAGATTGCCACCAAGGAGATGTGAGCATGGAAGCGGAAGCACGAGAGATGTCCCGCCATGCGGCCGTAGTAGCACAGAGGTCCCGCAGCGCCATCGAAGCAGCACGGAGGTCCCACCGCTCCATCAATGCGGTAGATTGGTCCGGCCGCACCACGGAAGCAGAAGAGATGTCCTGCCGCCTCGCGAATGCAACACAGATGTCCTCCCGTGCCGCGGTGGCCTGGTAAAATGTATCCCGGGCAGGCGAGGACTCTTATAGGTGCATGCATGCGATCGTCCATAGCCAGATGTATCAGATCTCCGGCTGGGCAAGGTTGCAGGACGACATGAAAGCCTCTTTTGAACAGGCTATCGACGTCCTCCGTCAACTAAATCAGAGCAATGCGAAGCTCCGGGCCGAGCGCAACCTGCTGAGGATGAAGATCGTCGAAAGTATAGAACAGCAGGAGGAGTCCACTGCCTTGTTGAAGAGGACCGGCATCATCGTCAAGAAACTTATGGACGAGAATGCCATGCTGCGCCTCGAGCGCAGAAGGCTGGTGGAGGAATCCGTGGATGCTCTCAACTAGGATCTTGAGGACAAGAAGGAGCTCATCACCGCTCACCGCGGAGACTAGTTCCCGCGGCCTGTAGCAACGCATCAAGAAAGTAGAGATCAGCGAGCCAGATCATTGCCTTCCTTCTTCTTTTTCCCTTGTGTATTTCAGGCGTTGCCGCATGTGGCTTTTTTAATTATGTTCCTAAATATGTAAGACAATTATTATCCTGTCCGTGCAAAACTTTCTTTTCAGATTTTCATTTTTCTCTCTTAAATCTCAGTCCAGTGAGACATATAGCCACGCTGTAGAACAGGGGCTCCGGCGCCATTAATGGAGACGTTGGGAGGGAGGTGTGCGGGGGGTAGAGGTCAAAGGGCTCTCCTCCAGATGAGCACGCGCGGGGGTCTGATCGCGCGCCTCCCATACTCAAATAGGTACCTGATACGTCTCCAGCGTATCTACTTTTCCAAACACTTTTGCCCTTGTTTTGGACTCTAACTTGCATGATTTGAATGGAACTAACCCGGTCTGATGCTGTTTTCAGCAGAACTACCATGGTGTTATTTATGTGCAGGAGCAAACGTTCTCGGAATGACCTAAAACTTCACGGAGACACTTTTCAGAAAATAAGAAAAATACTTGCCAAAGATGAAGGCCAGGGGGCCCACCGTCTTGCCACGAGGGTGGGGGCACGCCTGCCCCCCTAGGGCGCACCCCCTACCTCGTGGGCCCCCTGTTGCGTCTCTGACTCCAACTCCACCTCCATATATTGAGTTTCGACGAGAAAAAAAATAAGAGAGAAGAAATCATCACATTTTACGATATGGAGCCGCTGCCAAGCCCTAAAACCTCTCGGGAGGGCTGATCTAGTGTCCGTTCGGGGCTCCGAAGAGGGGAATCCGTCGCCATCGTCATCATCAACCATCCTCCACCACCAATTTCATGATGCTCACCGCCGTGCATGAGTAATTCTATCATAGGCTTGCTAGACGGTGATGGGTTGGATGGGATCTATCATGTAATCGAGTTAGTTTTGTTAGGGTTTGATCCCTAGTGTCCACTATGTTCTGAGATTGATGTTGCTATGACTTTGCTATGCTTAATGCTTGTCACTAGGGCCCGAGTGCCATGATTTCAGATCTGAACCTATTATGTTTTCATCAATATATGAGTGTTCTTGATCCTATCTTGCAAGTCTATAGTCACCTATTATGTGTTATGATCCGTTAGCCCCGAAGTGACAATAATCGGGATACTTACCGGTGATGACCATAGTTTGAGGAGTTCATGTATTCACCATGTGTTAATGCTTTGTTCCGGTTCTCTATTAAAAGGAGGCCTTAATATCCCTTAGTTTCCGTAAGGACCCCGCTGCCACGGGAGGGTAGGACAAAAGATGTCATGCAAGTTCTTTTCCATAAGCACGTATGACTATGTTCGGAATACATGCCTACATTATATCAATGAACTGGAGCTAGTTCTGTGTCACCCTAGGTTATGACTGTTACATGATGAACCGCATCCAGCATAATTCTCCATCACTAATCCATTGCCTACGAGCTTTCCATATATTGTTCTCCGCTTATTTACTGTTGCGTTGCTATTGCTATCATCACTACAAAATACCAAAAACATTGCTTTTACTACCGTTACCTTTTGTTACTGTTATCACCACTATCATATTACTTTGCTACTAAACACTTTGTCGCAGATATTAAGTTTCCAGGTGTGGTTGAATTGACAACTCAGCTGCTAATATTTGAGAATATTCTTTGGCTCCCCTTGTGTCGAATCAATAAATTTGGGTTGAATACTCTACCCTCGAAAACGGTTGCGATCCCCTATACTTGTGGGTTATCAAGACTATTTTCTGGCGCCGTTGCCTTGGAGCATAGCTCTATTCTTTGAGTCACTTGGGATATATATCTGCTTATCATTATGAAGAACTTGAGAGATCCAAAAACCAAGATTTATCCCTCAACTACGAGGGGAGGTAAGGAACTGCCATCTAGCTCTGCACTTGATTCACCTTCTGTTATGAGTAAGTTTGCGACACCTACACCTGCTTCTGCTATTCGTTCTGATATGTCGCATGTTATTGATGATGCCACTTCTGCTATGCATGATACTTATGATGAAACTACCTCTATGCCTGATACTACTATGTCACTTAGTGCTTTTCATGATGAACAACTTGCTAGGGCTAGAGAAATTGAAAATATTGAATCTGATGATACTGATGAAAGTGATGATGAAGAATCACTTGCTATTCCTAAGGGTTATGTATTTGATCAAGATGCTTCTTTAGCTATTTTAGCTTGCAAAAATAGAACTGAACTTAAAAAATTATTAGCTAAATGGAGTAAGCATTCTCTAAATGATAGAATGAAACCTGACCCTGCTTTTGCTACTTCACCTAGCTTTTTACTGATAAGGATTATGAATTCTATGTTGATCATGATATAATTACTTTGGTTGAATTTGATCCTTTTCATGGTTATGAATCTGAAACTATTGTGGCACATCTTACTAAATTGAATGATCTAGCTACCCTGTTCACTAAAGATGAGAGAACTCGTTACTTTTATATCCTTAAAATATTTCCGTTCTCGTTAAAGGGTGATGCTAAGATATGGTTTAATTCTCTTGATCCGGGTTGTGTGTGTGGTCCCCAGGATATGATTTATTACTTCTCTGCTAAATATTTCCCTGCTCATAAGAAACAAGCTGCTTTAAGGGATATATATAATTTTGTGCATATTGAAGCAGAGAGTCTCCCACAAGCTTGGGGGAGGCCTCTCCAATTACTTAATGCTTTGCTTGATCATCCTCTTAAGAAAAATGAAATACTTGATATCTTTTATAATGGACTAACTGATGCCTCCAGAGATTACCTGGATAGTTGTGCTGGTTCTGTTTTTAGGGAAAGAACACTGGATGAAGCTGAAATTCTATTGAATAATATGTTGACAAATGAAAATAATTGGACACCTCCGGAGCCAATTACTGAGCCTATTCCTAAACTAACTCCGAAGAAGAGGGGTATTCTATTTCTCAGTCCTGAAGATATGCAAGAGGAAAAGAAATCTATGAAAGAAAAGGGTATTAAAGCTGAAGATGTTAAGAATTTACCTCCTATTGAAGAAATACATGGTCTTAATTTACTGCCTGTTGAAGAAACATATAATCTTAATCCTTTACCTATTGAAGAAACTCATGGTCTTGATAACCCGACATAGGTAGTAAAGGTAAATTCTCTCTATAGATATGATAAAGCTATAATCCCATTTACTAAAATTGCTAGCCCATGCTTAGATGAGTTTGATAAATTTGTGGCTAAGAAAGAAGATTTTAATGCTTATTTTGGTAGACAATTGAAATACAATTCAAATATGCTTGAACACTTGGGTGATTATATGGCTAATGTCAAAGGTGAACTTAAACTTATTAGTAAACATACTTCTATGGTTACCACTCAAGTAGAACAAGTACTTAAAGCTCAAAATGATTTTTTCAATGAATTGAATAGTAAGAATAATGATAATGCTGTTAGAGTGGCTACTAGAACTGGTAGAATGACTCAGGAACCTCTGTATCCTGAAGGCCACCCTAAGAGAATTGAGCAAGATTCTCAGAGAAATAATTTAGATGCACCTAGTTCTTCTAAAAAGAAGAAAAAGAAAAATGATAGGACTTTGCATGCTTCTAGTGATCCTATTGTTGAAACACCTGAGAATCCAAATGATACTTCTATTTCTGATGCTGAAACACAATCTGGTAATGAACCTGAAACTAGTGATAAAGTTAATAATAATGTCCATGATGATGCTCAACCTAGTAATGATAATGATATAGAAATTGAACCTGATGTTGATCTTGATAACCCACAATCAAAGAATCAATGTTATGATAAAAAAGACTTTGTTGCTAGGAAACATGGTAAAGAAAGAGAGCCTTGGGTTCAGAAACCCATGCCTTTTCCTCCCAAACCATCCAAGAAAAAGGATGATGAGGATTTTGAGCGCTTTGCTGAAATGATTAGACCTATCTTTTTGCGTATGCGATTAACTGATATGCTCAAAACTAATCCTTATGCTAAGTACATGAAAGATATTATTACAAATAAAAGAAAGATACCAGAGCTGAAATTTCCACCATGCTTGCTAATTATACTTTTAAGGGTGGAATACCAAAGAAACTTGGAGATCCAGGAGTACCCACTATACCATGCCCCATTAAAAGAAATTATGTTAAAACTGCTTTATGTGATCTTGGAGCCGGTGTTAGTGTTATGCCTCTCTCTTTATATCATAGACTTGATTTGAATAAGTTGACACCTACTGAAATATCTTTGCAAATGGTTGATAAATCAACTGCTATACTTGTCGGTATTTGTGAGGATGTGCCTGTTGTAGTTGCAAACGTTACTATTTTAACGGACTTTATTGTTCTTGATATTCCCGAGAACGATAGTATGTCTATTATTCTTGGAAGACCCTTTTTGAATACTACAGGGGCTGTTATTGATTGCACTAAAGGCAGTGTCACTTTTCATGTTAATGGTAATGAGCATACGGTACAATTTCCGGGGAAACAATCTCAAGTTCACAGTATCAATTCTATTGGAAAAATTCCATCGACTATATTTGGAGGTTTTGAATTTCCTCTTCCTATTGTCAAGAAGAAATATGATATTCTTATTATTGGGGATGTGCATATCCCCGTTGAGGTAGCATAGTGTTATTCGAAATTTCTCTGGTTCCATATTATTTGGAATGAGTTCGTTAACAAGACTTGATCAACCTTGTTAGTGGATTCCTTTTGATGATCATGAGATGGATGAAACTAGAAGGCACAACCTTCTGTACCCCCCTTTTACTTTCTGTTATTTATATTAAATATAATAAAAATAAATAATTTTTTGTCTGTTATTTGATTATCCGTGCAATATAAAAATACCTCGAAAATAAAAGTTCCCCAAATGCCCTGAAAATTAAATATGATTTTTTCTAGAATATTTGAGGATTTATGGAACTGAGTACACACCGGGGGGCAACCACCTTGCCACGAGGGTGGAGGGCACGCCCACCCCCTAGGGCGCATCCCCTGCCTCGTGGGCCCATGGTGGCCCTCCTCCACTTATTCCAGCACCCACACACTTCATCTTCATCCCCCAAACACGAAAAAACAGCTCAAACTCGAGTCCAAGCTCATTTTCCTACCATTTTTGCTCAAAGCACCTCTCACAAAACTGCTTGGGGAGATTTTTCCTTGGTATGTGACTCCTCCATTGGTCCAATTAGTTTTTGTTCTAGTGCTTTATTCATTGCAAATTTTTGCTGCTTAGGTGACCCTGTCCTTGAGCTTGCATGTCAAATTTATATGGTCAAAAGTAGTTTTGATGCATGATATGGGCCCTAGGCACTTGTAGGAGTAGTTGCTATCAATATTATTGAGTTTGGTTTACATTTATTTTGAAGTTACTAAAAATTTCAGAATTTTTCAGAAAATGATGATGAGACTTTTGAGGGGCTCATTGAGCCAAAGCTCGAAGGAAAAGGCACCGAAGCCTAAGTATAATCTGCCTCGCACCGCGGAGGTTCGGGCGTGTGAATGGCCTTCCGAGGATTTCTTAAGAGCAGGCGGGATTTATGAAGATTTTCATGAGTTGGCTCAGACTGCAGGCCTTACTGCTTTCCTCCATGACCAATGCGATCAGTATCTCTTGCTCACAAATACTTTGTGCAAAACTTTCATTTTCATTCTATGAACTGACCACCTACGGTGGAATTTCATTTATATGATGAGCATAAGGAGATGTCACTTTATGATTTTTGTCGGATCTGTTTAGTCCCTTTTGGGGGCAAGACAAAAGAACCACATCGTGATGATGTGGAGGGATTTATTGACACTATCACTGTAGGGGAACCAAGGAAGGTTTCCGATGCACGAATCACTAGCACACACTTTCCTGTTTTATGTTATTTCACATTATTTGCTAGTCGTTGCTTAATTGGTCGCGGAAACTGTGGAAACTTGAGTATCCCTGATATTATTATTTTGCACCATGGTTTATACGGTGATAACTCTTTTAGTATGGGCAGCATTATTGCCAAACAGTTAAGTCTGAACCGTACCAAGGGCCCTATCTTTGGAGGTATCTATGCTACACGCCTAGCTGCACATTTTAAGATACCTATTAGGCATGTTGAGAAGGAAGAAAAAGTGCTGCCCCGTGTTTATCTAGATTATAAAAGTATGGTAGCACATGATTTTATTGTTAAGAATAGGGAAGGAGAGCTTAAATATCAATTGTTCTTTAATAAACATCATCCTGAGACTATTACCTTGCCTGCTCCTTCTTTGTTTAATTTGACTGTAGGCGCGTACCTTATTCCGTTGACGGCTATCCACGCCTACCGGAACCCTGCACCAGCTGAGGAGCCAGAGCCGGAACCACAATTTGATCCTTCACGACGGTCTAATTACCAGTGGGATCCGGAGATGATTGTCAGCCAGTGGAAATCGGAGTCTTCCTCTTATGCATCACAGTACGACCCCAACTATTATTATGGATATCCGCCAGGCCAGCCGTGGCCATAGACCAACTTAGGAAAAAGCCTAAGCTTGGGGGAGTACGTGTTTCTCACCGACATTACATTCATGTTCACACACTCATTGCTAGACGTCGGTGCTCATATTTTTTCATTGTATCATCCATGCTAGTTTATTTTCCCTTTTTATGCTTTCTTCTTGTGTGTTTAATAAACCTTAAGAAAAACCAAAAAATTAGTTGTAGCTTTAATTTAGTTTACTTTCCATGCTTGTAGTAGTAATTAAAAAGAAAACCCAAAAAGATTTCATGTTCTTCTTTTGCTTGTTGGGAGCTTTCCCGTGTAAATAGTTTTATTTCTTTTCTTTTATTTGGGGGTCGATAGGAGAAGACCATGATTAAATTGTTGAAGTGGGTCTTATATGCATTATTGTTGATCTGACAAAAGAGCCCATATTGCCTTGTCTTCTCCTGTTTATTGAATGCCTGCAGATTCCAGCTTAGTCCAATGCACGTGCACTATTATTATTATTCACATCGTTCGGTCATGCAAGTGAAAGGCAAATATGACGACATATGATGGACTGGCTGAGATGAGAAAAGCTGGTATGAACTCGACCTGTTTTGTTTTTGTAAATATGATTAGGTCATCGTTCCTGAATCAGCCTATTATGAATAAACATGTTTGCAATGACAACTAGAGATCATAGTTTATTGTGCCATGCTTGATTAGCTATGAGTTATAATGGTATACCTTGCATGCCAACATGCTATTAAAATGGTTATGATGTGGTATGATAGGGTGGCATCCTCCTCTGAATGATTTAAGTGACTTGACTTGGCACATGTTCACGCATGTAGTTGAAACAAAATCAACATAGCCTTCACGATATTTATGTTCATGGTGGATTATATCCTACTCATGCTTGCACTCGGTGTTGATTAATTTTAATGCATGTTCATGACTGTTGTCGCTCTCTAGCTGGTCGCTTCCTAGTCTTTTGCTAGCCTTCACTTGTACTAAGCGGGAATATTGCTTGTGCATCCAATCCCTTAAAACCCAAAGTTATTCCACATGAGTCCACTATACCTACCTATATACGGTATCTACCTGCCGTTCCAAGTAAATTTGTATGTGCCAAACTCTAAACCTTCTAATAAATATCCTGTTTTGTATGCTCGAATAGCTCATGTATCAACTAGGGTTGTCTGTATCTTCCATGTTAGGCGGGTTATTCTCAAGAGGAGTGGACTCCGCTCCTCACTCACGAGATAAATGGCTGGTCACCGGGATGCCCAGTCCCATGCTCTATGCAAACTAAATCAAAATAATTGCAAACAAAACTCCCCCTGGGACTCTTGTTAGTTGGAGGCACTCGTTGTTTCGAGCAAGCCGTGGATTGATGCTTGTTGGTGGAAGGGGGAGTATAAACTTTACCATTCTGTTTGGGAACCGCCCATAATGTGTGTAGCATGGAAGATATCGCCATCTCTTGGTTTTTATGTTGACAATGAAAGTATACCGCTCAAAATATTATTCACCTCTGTTTCAAAAGCGAGCTCTGGCACCTCTACAAATCCCCTCTTCCCTCCGCGAAGGGCCTATCTATTTACTTTTATGCTGAGTCATCATCCTATTATCAAAAAGCACCAGTTGGAGAGCACCGCTATCATTTGCATTCATTACTGTTAGTTTACATTGAGTATGACTTGACTGGATCTCTTTTACCATGAATTACAATGTCTAGTCAGTCCTTGGTCTTTAAAGGTGCTCTGCATTTATATTTTGCGGTCTCAGAAAGGGCTAGCGAGATACCACCTTGTTATATCATATTATGATTGTTTTGAGAAAGTGTTGTCATCCGAGTTTTATTATTATGGCTCGCTAGTTGATTATGCTATTGATATGAGTAACCTGAGACCTATGCGTTATTGCAAATGTGGTTAGTTATAATCTTTGCTGAAAACATGAATGTTGTCTTTACATATTTACAACAACAAGAGCAAATAGAGTTTGTAAAAGTTTTTCTTTATCACTTTAAGTTTGTCAACTGAATTGCTTGAGGACAAGCAAAGGTTTAAGCTTGGGGGAGTTGATACGTCTCCAACGTATCTACTTTTCCAAACACTTTTGCCCTTGTTTTGGACTCAAACTTGCATGATTTGAATGGAACTAACCCGGACTGACGCTATTTTCAGCAGAACTACCATGGTGTTATTTATGTGCAGGAGCAAACATTCTTGGAATGACCTGAAACTTCACGGAGGCACTTTTCAGAAAATAAGAAAAATACCTGCCAAAGATGAAGGCCAGGGGGGCCACCATCTTGCCATGAGGGTGGGGGGCGCGCCCCCTACCTCATGGGCCGCTGTTGCGTCTCCGACTCCAACTACACCTCCATATATTGAGTTTCGATGAGAAAAAAATACGAGAGAAGAAATCATCGCATTTTACGATACGGAGCCGCCGCCAAGCCCTAAAACCTCTCGGGAGGGCTGATCTGGAGTCCGTTCGGGGCTCCGGAGAGGGGAATCCGTCGCCATCATCATCATTAACCATCCTCCATCACCAATTTCATGATGCTCACCGCCGTGAGTGAGTAATTACATCGTAGGCTTGCTGGACGGTGATGGGTTGGATGGGATCTATCATGTAATCGAGTTAGTTTTTTAGGGTTTGATCCCTAGTGTCCACTATGTTCTGAGATTGATGTTGCTATGACTTTGCTATGCTTAATGCTTGTCACTAGGGCCCGAGTGCCATGATTTCAGATCTGAACCTATTATGTTTTCATCAATATATGAGTGTTCTTGATCCTATCTTGCAAGTCTATAGTCACCTATTATGTGTTATGATCCGTTAACCCCGAAGTGACAATAATCGGGATACTTACCGGTGATGACCGTAGTTTGAGGAGTTCATGTATTCACCATGTGTTAATGCTTTGTTTCGGTTCTCTATTGGAAGGAGGCCTTAATATCCCTTAGTTTTTGTAAGGACCCCGCTGCCACGGGAGGGTAGGACAAAAGATGTCATGCAAGTTCTTTTCCATAAGCACGTATGACTATGTTCGGAATGCATGCCTACATTATATCAATGAACTGGAGCTAATTCTGTGTCACCCTAGGTTATGACTATTACATGATGAACCACATCCGGCATAATTCTCCATCACTGATCCATTGCCTACGAGCTTTCCATATATTGTTCTCCACTTATTTACTGTTCTGTTGCTATTGCTATCATCACTACAAAATACCAAAAACATTGCTTTTACTACCGTTACCTTTTGTTACCGTTATCACCACTATCATATTACTTTGCTACTAAACACTTTGCTGCGGATATTAAGTTTCCAGGTGTGGTTGAATTGACAACTCAGCTGCAAGTACTTGAGAATATTCTTTGGCTCCCCTTGTGTCGAATCAATAAATTTGGGTTGAATACTCTACCCTGGAAAACTGTTGCGATCCCCTATACTTGTGGGTTATCAGTACCCCTTACGACACCTCCTAGCCAATAAAAAAGGGGACGTGTGGCGGCATGTAATTGGTAAGTAGAATGCCTACTGCTTCAATAATACTTGTGTTTCCGATTTGTAACGTGACAGCACTTGTTCCAAAATGACTTTGTTAATTGTTTATGTGTGCGCCTTCATAAATCGGACAGAAAAATTACCACAGCATGTTGGTGCCATGTCATGACACCATGCCATGTTTCATGATTTTCAGGCGTGTTTTGGATTTACAGGAATTAAAAAACCAAGTTTATCAATCTTTCCGGCCGAGCCACGACGCCCATATGTTTGAATTTCATTCCCATTTCTTGCATGGGACCTAGAAATTCAGCCAAGGACACACTGGTGATTTTTCAACCAACTTTGGTGCACTGGAGCATGTGCTTGTAGTGCAAATTTGAATTATGCACATTAAATGCCCAGAGACGCAATTAATGTATAAAAGGCCAAACGAAACCCGGAATAATTCCAAAATTTATCGTGATACTTCTATTTGGTCTAATATGCATGTGTAAAAAAATTAAGGCGGGAGAAGGCATTGTACGTATGTCGTTTCGCACACGGAGTTGACACGTTCCCTCTCGGAACCACGAGCCTTCTTGAGGGAAGCTCCGGTTTGCAAGAAGCTTACACCAAAGCTTGTCCCAATTTGGCCAAAAAAAATATTGCAGCATGTTGGTGCCATGTCATGACACCATGCCAAGTTTCATGATTTTCAGGCGTGTTTTGGATTTACAGTAATTAGAAAACCAAGTTTCTCAATCTTTTCGGCCGAGCCACGACGCCCAAATGTTAGAATTTCATTCCCATTTCTTGCATTGGACCTATAAATTCACCCAAAGACATACATGTCATTTTTCAACCAACTTTGGTGCACTGGAGCATGTGCTTGTAGTTCAAAATTAATTATGCACATTAAATGCACAGAAACTCAATTAATGTATAAAAAAGGCCAACTGAACCTGAAATAATTCCAAAATTTAGCACGATACTACTATTTGGTCTAATCTGCCTGTGTAAAAAAACTTTAGGTGGGAGAAGGCAGTGTACGTATGTTGTTTCGCACGTGGAAGTGACACGTTCCCTCTCAGAAACACGAGCCTTCTTGAGGGAAGCTCCGGTTTGCAAGAAGCTTACACCAAAGCTTGTCCCAATTCGGCCAAAATATTTAGCGCAGCATGTTGGTGCCATGTCATGACACCATGCCAAGTTTCATGATTTTCAGGCATGTTTTGGATTTATAGGAATTAAAAAACCAAGTTTCTCAATCTTTCAGGCCGAGCCACGACGCCGACATGTTTGAATTTCATTCCCATTTCTTGCATGCGACCTATAAATTCACCCAAAGACACACATGTGATTTTTCAACAAACTTTGGTGCACTGGAGCATGTGCTTATAGTTCAAATTTGAATTATGCACATTAAATGCCCCAAAACTCAATTTAAACACGAAACTCATGTAGTAGTTGCATGTTCACTGTACATAAATGTTCTAGCAATTCAAACACCATCCTTTCCCTCTATAACACCATTTTGTCTTTCAAAACATAATGAAAAAATCAGGTATACCACTAATAGTTTACTAGAAAGAATCATGTGGGATGCGATGTAAAATATCTTGGCGCACTGTCTTGTCTGGCTTACGCAGGAAGCTTCGTAGTGTGCAGTCCACCGCCCCCGCTAGAACCACACTTGCGCGCCAGTTTCTCGCGGCACCGAGTGAAATTTTTTTGACACCACAGAAATATCAATCTCCCCGCCCCCGCCCTCCCACCAAAAGCCACATTTCCACTGTTCCTCCTTGCTTTCCAAGTTCAAACCTTCACTGCTGCTTACTGGCAGCTCAGCCTCCTCTCTAGCGACCCTTCTTCTTGCAGTGCCTCCTCCTCGCCGGCTACCCTTCTTCTTGCAGTGCCGCCTCCTCACCAGCGACCCTTGTTCTTGCAGCGCCGCCTTATCGCCAACAACCCTTCTTCTTGCGGTGCGGCCTCCTCACCGCCGATCGTTCTTCTTGCTGCGTGGCCTCATCATCATGGTCAGGTAATCCACACCCCACCCACACCACCCTCCTCCTTTCCCGTCCCACATGCCCCCACCGACGGCGCGACACTGTCCACCGAAATCACTGCCCCCCTCCTCCAATTAAGCGCCACCCACAGCCATTTTGCACACAGTATAACATGGAGCGCAGTAGCATGCGGCTGCACGCGCGCACAAGGTCGCTATGGCTGCCATGCGTGCCAACCGCCAGATCTTGGAGGAGCACCTCGTCTTCGAGGCCACCGTCGACACGGCCACATTGTTGTCTACTTTAAAATACAGTTCATGTTGTTTTCTCGAGGGCACCACCAGTGCCTTCTAGTGATTTGTCCTCTATAATGTTAATATGAAATCTGATGTTCAGTTAACAGTTTGCTCCTCTGAAATGTAATGTTCAACTAACACTTTGGTCCAACAGTTGCTACATTTTGTAGTACTGTTCTCAAGCATTCTTTATTTTGTTAACTGTCTTATCTTCTAATACATGTTTGTATTTTGCAATGTCGTGCTCACTTAACTATTTTGGTTCATTTGGTCTGCTATCCATTTAACTGTTTGGTTCAGTTCTGCAATTTGATTTTCATTTGTTGTGGGTACAATTTTGTATTGTTATGCATGTGACACCAATCGAATTTGGTTGTACTCAATACATATTCTACTGATAGTATGGCAACTCTCAGTTAACCTGATCTTGCTTATGTTTGTTGCAGGGAAACAATGGGAGACACTGCGTTTTACCATCGAGGTTTGTTCAAGCATGGTCCATTGGCTAATAGCACATTATTGTGCAGTTGCAGGAATAATTCTAATATTTAGGTTTCTTACAATTTGGTCTTGCACATGTAGGTCCTGCTGTCAGAGGCTTAGACCCACTGTTCGACCCATTTTGCATATGGGGAAATGAGATGTCCATGAATATTAGTCAAGTCAAGAAACTCAGAAAGATTGTAAGGATGAAGAAACTTTCGACGAATAACAACAAGATCTTTTGTTTGCACAATGAAGAAGACATCAGTCAACTATAGGATGGTACTAACTCTTTTACCTTGTTTTACCCCTTCCGCCATTTCAAATTTATAACAACAATTTATGCATATCTTTGTTTTCAGTACTTTTCAAAGCAGTTCACCGATGATTACCTCTCAAACCACCTGCATGGTCAAGAGGCGAGGAAGATATTCATTCAACACCCACGGTACAATATTGAAGCCTTGCGGAAGAGGATGAAGGTTGGGACGGCAATTAACCATAGCCACTGGCCTAAAATTGCAAGGACATTCAACATCACTAAAGGCTCAATATTTGCCTTCCGCTTCTGCAGTTTCCCAGATGAGATTCATCTGTCTATTTACCATGTATGATGCTACTTTCCAAAGGTTTTGGATGTTGCATGTGAAACTTGGTGCTATTGAGAAATGGCGTAACTGAGTGCTGAAGCTATCTGATGTAATTCGATTATGAAATCTTGGTTGCTGTTATATGGATATGAAATATCTGGTGTGTTTTATAAGAAATATCAATTTGATTAGTACATGGATTATCACTAATAGGCTAATTACCCTGCTTATTAGGGTTTTCTAATGCAGACGGTTACTCAGACAGTGCCGTGGGCAATGAACTCAAACAACCCGCACGGTTTCTAGAAAGTAGGTGTGTTTGATCTACTAAAAATCACACATGGCTTCCGGCAGCGAAGTGTTTGCGTTGGGCCACCTTGCATAAACGTTTCCACACAAAGAACTATGCGTGATATACATACCTACGGAAATGTTTTTCTAAGATTCACCGTGTGGGATGTACATACCTACGGAAATGATTGGGTTTCGATTCCTCGCCCGATCGCACACGAGCTCATTTGGTGTCCCAGGAGGGCCTATCCCCGACGGTTTCTGGGCCATGTGGGAAGGACCCCCCCTATCGCCCACACTCACTTGGCGACAGTTCCAAATGCCGTCGTGGAAAGGGGTTAAAAACCGTTTGTATAGCATGTCGTCGTACCAGTGATAGCTCTGGACCAAAAAAGTTGTGACACTATGTACAAATTAAGAAAAATATATTGGTGCTTCTTTTAGAAAAGAGTACTCCCTAGAAAAGTGCCAATATAAGCTACTAGTATTTAGTTAGAGGATTTCTGCCGAGAAAGATCCGTCCACAGAGAGCGCCACACATCCCACTGGTGGTGGTGGATGCCAATGCTTAGATGGAGCATGGTTGGTGTTGGTAATTTTTAATTGGCACCCTCGCACTCTGCATATATGTCGGTTCCATCCATACATTTGTGCAGTTCCACCAAAACGCAGCTGAATAACCCTGTTTGCATAGATAATGAAAAAGTGTGATTACATTATAGTGGCACTAGTCGATGAAACATACACTAATAAATAGAAGAAAAAATTATGATAGTATCATAGTATGCCATGCTGCGAGGGCGAGATGGGCCCTGCGACGCCTCATACGGTAGGCCTCATACTATAAATCGACCCAATTCTCCCCGATACACCTTCTGCCAGTGATGAACATCAGTGTACAACTGTAGTACAAGGAGGGGCCTTGAGACATTCCAATCTCTATTTTTGTGCAGATCAACTAAAATTAAGCACCCCAGTTTGCAGAAACACTTAAACATTAACAATGGGACTAGTTGATGAAACATATACTAACAAAGAGAAGCACTTTCTTTAGCTACATTGGAAATGAAATGATAGAGAGGACACTTGCTCTATTTTAACTGTATTATATTACTTCATTTTATCTGTGGCACCAGGGACGAGCAGGTAGCAAGTGAGGTGTACCATGCCTCGCAAGGATGGAGGCGAGAGTGCTTAGACTGGGATGCTGAAGATGGCTCTTTCAGTCCCTATCTTCCCCCCTGATGTTTTTGTGGTAGCATTTGGGTTGTAATCCAAACTTGGTTGAGCTGGTGCTGCGTCCCCCTACCTGCCTAGCTTATGTGGTGAACTTGTCTCCTGCTAGTACTCAGTCTATTCTAGTAGTAGTTGCATAACTGCTCGTTTACACTGATATGTTGTCGGATAATGGTTCTTTATGGTTGGGTTACTTTAACGAAATCGGAGGAAACCCCCTCTTTCGAAATATAAAAAAATAAGTGGCACTAGCCATGCCAAAACATTGCCTCAAATTAATAGTGCCACTAGATTAAGGTGCAAAATAATAACATTACTACTTTATCATGGTAGTGCCAAAAACAGTAGCACAAGAGCAGACTCAACATGCAAGATCTTTGGCAAATGGTCGGACCAAAAAGGAGCATACCTCGTGATGGGAGCCATGTTTGCAGTCAACGCCATCATAGAAGGGATGACACCAGTCACCAACATGGATGATTCAATTCATGGGACCTTTTAGTGTAGTTCACCTAAAATGAAGCGATGTCCCATGAGCTAGCAGCTTATTCTTCATTAGTTGCAATAAAATTGAGCGACGTCAAGGTTGCTTGTGAAGCTCGTGGAATGTTCAACTATAATTTGGATATCATTTGTGCAGTTCAACTAAGATCAAGCGTAAAATGTATATCTCTGTTTGCACAAAAAGGTGGAAACGAGGGTGACTAACAAGTGATGAAACATACATCAAATGAAAAGAATCATGTTCCTTATCTGAATGGCGCTCCTACAAGGACAGTAGCAGTTTCTAAAGAAGAAGCATTGATAGATGTTAGTGTGGGAATTAGGACTAACTATGACAACCGTTAAATACGACATTACTTTAATGGTGCCATTGCTTCATTTTACGAGCAATATTACATTAACAGTTGCTAAAGAGTTGGTATTTGGGCACGGGAGAGTAGACAAACCAGGACAGTTGCATTTCTAACGAAAAGAAGCAACTTATCTTAATGGGAAATTTAGCAGGACATGAAAAAACAGTGCCATTGATTCATATTACTGCAAGCATTACATTTCAAACAACATTGGTTTAACGTGTCCTTACTTTTAACAGTGCAACTGCTACATTTTACCAGTGGCATTACATAAGAGGGGCACAAGGCAACAAACATTAGAACAAGATATCTGGGTTGGTCCAATTTTTGTTCGGTATAGCCACCTTATACTGTGTGAGGCTAGCAAATCTAGTGTTGGACATACTCTATTGACTTGTCCTCTACTCCCCACTTTATTTCCTTTTTCAACCAATAGATCGGTTTATATTGAGTTTGTACTGTGTTTCCCTTTATTTCTGTATTAGACCAAGAGACCAGTTGGATAGCCAGTCTCTGCTACTTTTCGCCCCCATTATTTCCTCTTTCGATCAAGTCCTAGATTCAGGTAACAAATCTTCCCCCACCGCACCCCCTTTCTTCCGAGTTTGAACCACGTAGTAGTAGATTCGACTGCATGAATTAGAATTACATCTTAATAGTAAACATTTAGGTGGCTTTCGAATAGCCAATCGATCATATCTATGAGGGGGGCTGAGAACTAGTAAAAGATACAAATGCAACGACATCAGGAGCTGGGGAAGTAGAGCAAGACTGGTTTCAAAGGAAGTTATACCTGAGGGTCACCACGATGTTGACAGGAGGCCGAATCTGCCCACACTATGGTAGTGAGGAAGAAGGGGTCGAAGGCCCTCCCTAGCCAGTGCTGCATGGAAGCGAACAACAAGGCACGCTGACCGGGACGCACCAGCAGTGGGTAAGAGTCATCGTCGAGGATGAGCGCATGAACATTGCACCTTCTCACCTTCCCTGGTGGATGGGATCCGGCTGGATCTGTGACTAGCGGTTAGCAGAGACACTGTGGCCACCGCTGTCGTATTTAGATATGGAGAGGACGAGACAGTGTGAAGAGAGCAACACTAGCAAGAAGCGCGGAGGCTCCTGCCTATATAGTGGAGTAGATTTCTTTTATCTACCGGAGCCGGCTTAACCTCGTCAATGATTGTCGAGAAGTCTTCATGCACGTGCCCTGGAGGAGCAGTTGTCGTCATTTTGATCTGAAGCACTGGATTAACATATAACACGAAAAAAATGCCACATGACAAGAAACCATAACCTCACTGCCCCAAGGAGACAACATGAATCCCGACGGACAAACTAGACAAGGATCAAAGCTCAAATTAAAGATAAACTCCTAGAAAATGGGTCCATCGATAGATGTCCTAATTAACTTAGCCGGCTTGACCTAGATGGAGCCGAGTAGTCTTCATGCATGTGCCCCCAAAGCCCAACGCCTTGGAGGAACTCGGTTGTCGCTGTTTAACCCTCACAGTGATTCGAAGCACATAACACCTAATATTGCGAAATGACAAGACACCTTTTTTAGATTTCTCATCAGAACTACAGCCATGTACAACACAGCTTGCACAATATGTAGACGATAGCCAATCAAGCCGTCTGCTGGAGTTTGGTCACATGCATGGACGAACTGATCTTCCGTGTCATGCAGGGATCGTCCAGGCACCGATGTCTGTAAAACACTACTCCAGTACTATCGCTCGTCTCTCTCTTCTATTAACTCGACTGACTTGCGAGGCCGGGGAGTGTGCCAATGGTCGGTTCTCAATTGTGATCCCACATGTGTGTGCAAACGCAATATGAAGCGCGTTCCTCTCGGAGAGTGGTGTGCCACACCGACCAATCGTTTGGGGTGCGACGCGAACACGGCAGGCATGTTGTATACATGTGTACCGCCATTTTCTTGAGGATTTGCTCCATGGCGCAATCCATGGATACAGAATTATATTTGAAAGTCAAGGGCGGGGTTTTCCCCATGTGGTAGGCGTGAGAGGCGAGAAGATGAGGGAGTAGGTTGCTGCAAACGTAGGGTTGTGTGATTTGACGGCGAGTTACTGCTAGACAGGTGGCGCCCTGTGATTTGACTTGCATTATCATTTTAACTACAGTGCTAGGTCCGGCGTGAGACTCCAGATTCCTGACCACCTCCATGGTATACATGTGCCAAGTATTGTACTCCTTACTCCTTGGGAAATGCAATAAATACTACGAAGAAAGAGATAGAGAGAAGTAAAAATACTCTTATAGCCAACCTTACAACTAACCTTGTTGTATGAGTGACTAAGTTATGCCTATGTATGACATGCCAACATCAGATAGCCTAACGCACCTAGACAGAGGAAGTAGTTTCATGCATGTGAAGTAGGCAAAAAATGCTCATTTATAGTCATCTGAAATCTCCAAGGGCGCGACCACGCGAGCGAGGCGACAATCATGGAAGGCACAACCATGATACGGGCTGCTGATAGCCCTTGGATCTGAGATCGAACGGTCGCATGCTAAGTTGCTGAAAATTTGCAAAATAACATTCTATAATTACGCCATGCAACTGTTCGATCTCATATCCAAGGGCTCTCGGAAGCCCGTATCATGGGAGCATGGAAAGCTTCGTATCACCTGTAATTTTCCTGACGCTTGACGTCTGAACACGCAGATGCATGAAGCCATTTAATATGGTGTCTAGTAGACATGACATCTAACTGGGCCCCCATAATACTGTGCATGAATATACTTATCCACCAGGCAAGCTACTGCCCCGCCGTTCGCACGCCCCCACTCAGCATTTTTACAATCGGAAAACTGTTAGCAGTTTGCTCCTACTCGTCCCCGGCCGTCCTTTAACATTACGACAATTCTCTCCTAGTCGCCCCATCCTTTCACATTACAACAGTTCCACTAATCCTAACCCTCCTCCCAAATCCATGGGGTCCCCAATCTCCATGACCGGCGGTGAGTACAAGGTTAGAACCATCACCGGTGATGAGTTCGACGTCATCTACACCCATTCTTCTGCGTCTGTGAAAGGATGCCTTGCTCGCTTTAGATGCATGTTCGAAAAGCCAAAGGGTGATGAGTGGGTCGTTGGGATAGATGTTGAGTACACCACAGTCCTGGGAAAAGAGAAGAATCTAAAGGAGGAAGAGAAGAATAGGCCCGCTGTGATCCAGGTTTGCGTGCATAACTTGTGCTTGGTCTACCACATATGACATGCCGACATTGAGTGCGAGGACTTTAAGAACATCCTCGGGGGCGGCAAAATCAATTTTGTTTATGTAGAATTTACGAACGACAAAGAAGCCTGGGTCGGATAGGCCTCGTTGTAGGCCAGCCCTTCGACCTCCAGAGGAATGTGCTGGTGTCCTCCCGTTAGCCTTCAATGCTGACACTGGCAGCAGCCATGTATGATCCTTCATACGGTAAACTAGCAAAACCTATGCCCAAGTTTCATCTTTCATGGCAGTAGAATGTACTAGATAGAGACCACATCCATTACGCTACAATGGTGCCCACCTTTGTTTCAATATCTACAAGGGTTGGATGAAGAGCGAGAGCCAAGTGTGAGGTTCAAGCAAAGAAGTATCTGCCAAGAGGAAGATGGAAAAGGACGAAGTCGAGCACGTGGACGAGGAGTCCGAGTAAGGTGGCAGTGTCGTTGCTCATGGTGGTTGTAATGCAGTGTCTACTGGATTAGTTGCTTAGTTTAATTTCAGGGTGCCTAGTTTTATTTGAGGGGTGTGTTGTGCTGAGCCCCCAGCAGAACTATGTTATGTTCCTTCTTGTTACTTTAACTCTTCAGTACGTACATACTAGTATTTCTTATAGTTCATCTTGTAGTTGGTAGTACTACCACTCGTTTATTCACATCATATACATACAATATATATGGCCAACATCATATAGCCAGCAGTTTAGTTGTCAAAAGAATTAAGGGTTTCATCGTTTATGGCACCGATTGTGTCCCACTATTCAGTTTTGCCACTAGGAATTTCAACCGCTCAAAAATGCCACCGCTTCATTAGACACATGCTCAAAAATGCCACTGGATACCATTATTGTGACTCAAATCTCTTTTGCCATGTTATAATGACATAAATACCTATGGACCAACATGCTAGCTCTCCCTCTATCTCACTACAATGAAGTGTGGGTCCTACTTGATCCCAACAATGTTCTTATTTTTCTATAAAATTATTCGCTTGGTTACTCCTGACAAGCGGGGCCACACTTATCATTGTGAGATAGAGAGAATTGACATATGGGTCTAGGCTTATTTTTGTCATATAACATGGTCAATGGGTTTGAAGTGAAAATAACAATGTCTGATGGCATTTTTGAGAAAATATATAACGGAACGATGGCATTTTTGAGATATCTAATGACATTTTTGAGCAAGCATCTCACGGATCGATGGCATTTTTGAGTAATTATAACTTCTAATGGCAAAACTGAGTAGTGAGACACAACTAGTGGCATAAATAATAAAAACCCGAGAATTAAATAGGTATGCTAATTTATTTAATAGAATTTAGCACCTCATCTACGCGTGTATTACCTTTTTTAATAGTACTATATGCATAATTTGGTGACAAGCGCTCTCTATATGTACCACCTTTTTTCTTTAATTTCATCTTGTTAGTTTTGCTCCATTGCGCAATACATCGATACTACTACTGTAAAAAAGTACACATTTAAAAGGATAGAGGGCGGGGCAGTCTCGCTTGGTCGGTTTCACGTGAGGCGAGGGCCTTTGTGATTTGACGGCTCATTACTGCTGGAAGGCGGGGCCTTGTGATTTGACTGCTCGTATAAATGTTGCTGACGACCTGAGGAGGAGCAAAGAACTGTGTGATATACTCAAGTTTTCCACTAGGGTACTAGTACGAGGAGGAGCACAAAACACGGCAGCCCGGTGCGATATGGCGATAAAAAATGATCTAATCTGCTAGTCATCAATCCCACGGTGCCGCTCATCATTAGCATTCTTCTATTCATGCCTCGTAGAGAATGTGACACATGTAGTGAAACACACGAAGCAAAAGAAGAAACACAGGAGCAAAAGAAGAAGGAAGGTTATCCCCCCAAAAAAAGAAGGAAGGCGCACACACAAGTCTGGGGCGCTGCTCTCTACTACTTGAAGGGTTGTTGGCCGCAGAGTCGTAACTGCTTCTTTATCGCCTCCACAACCTCCATCTGCTCGTGCATCTCCTCCACCATCTTCTTCATTATGTCCATGACGCGGGATTTCTCGATGCGAGCCTTCATCATATCTTCCACGGTTGCATTATGTACCTTGATAGCAGTCGGGTGCTCGATGCGGAGCTTCGCCAACTCCTCCTTCTGTTCCATGACGAGGGCGTGTAGCATCTTCACAAAGGAACTACTATTCTCATGCAGCTTCTTCCAGCCGGTGTTTTCCTCCTTCAGCAGGTCGAGCTCGTGGCAGAGCTTCACATTGTCCTCCTGAAGTTGAAGGATTTCGCCGATCGCCTTCTTATATGAGACAATGCTCTTCTTCAACAGCATCACCAAGCCGGCGGTCAACTCCCCCTGCTCATTGAGCTCAGCGGGCATGTCGTCGAGGCTCTCCTTCAGTAGCTCCACCAAGCCGTCGATGAACTCCTTCTGCTTATTGAGCTAATCAGGCTTGTCGTCGAGAGATAACGACTCTAGCGCCGCCAGCTCGGCATGTTCACCTCCGTGGCTAGGGCGGTCCTAGGAGCCCTTGCCTGCCCGTGAGACATCTTTCGAGGTCTCTGCGAGAAGGCGAGCCCTCTCTTTTATTCCGCGGCCTTGGTCGCCGCTTTGTAGTTACGAATAGTTCTCGACCTAGAGCTCTGCACACCGGCCATGGCAAGGACAGACAAACAAGAAAGACTTATGGGGAGGAAGGTAGAGTGATTTTCGGCTAGGTAGTTCCCCTTTTTATAACCTAGTACTAGCACTAGTACTAAAACCTGCATAGTGGGAACACGTTCAGGTTTGATACGTACTATGTGTGAGGAGGTTTGCAATTAATTATAGCATGGTAGTACTACTTTGGAATGTGATGGGAACAAGCTAAAGATTAATTGATGGTTTTGGTTTCGAGGCTCGAAACGGCTCCCAATGAGTTCCCTGGAACACAAATTTCAAGTACTACTGCTCAAATGCGGTCGCACAAGTCAGTGATGTAACTGGTCATACATGTCAGACCAAGACGATGCGTGTCGCTTCGGTGAGACACGGGTCCGACCGACCGTCTGTCAGTGCGACTGACTGAAGTATTACATGATGGAGACTTCTGGTTGTGGATTGAGGTGATTGTCAATAGCAAGCATTCAAAAACTAGTGACAAATCAATTACTACCATCTTTTTTTGAGTGACCAAGTATTTTCATAGGAATACAATACATATAGATGGAGTGATTGTCACGGTTGCAAACCGCCATGGCGCCGCAAGTTCACTGCAGCAGCAATTGAGTAGGTGACTGCATCGCTGGCAGGGAAGGAGGGAAGCTCACCTCACCTACGATGCATGCCCAGCAGTGCCGCCACAGCTGGTCCCGTGATTTGGCTTCTCCTACCGCCCATTTGAACAGTTGCACCGGCTACTGATGCAATTCCGCAGGCATGCGTGTTCTTTCCTTCGTAGTCGACTCTGTGAATATGATCTCTGCCATTAGCCCTAGCTCGAAATCAATGTTACGCTGCCAGATGCTGACATCCCTTAGCATCTCTCCCCTAAGATCGACTTGCTCCTCCGCCATGTGCTTCGCCAGACACAGCTCCTTAGAACTTGTCTCCAATCGATGCGACGCTTCCTCGATCCGATTTGCCCTTGTTGCCCACAACCTAAAACGCAGCCCTAGCACGTCCTTCGGTGTCACCGATCTGTGATTCCAGAGCAATGGATCCCCTCTGAAATACATGTGGGTTTCGCTCACAGGCGGCAGTGTTGCGAGCCGCAGCGAGGGCAGTCTATGGGATCCTAGATCTAAGGGATTATCCATGGTGGGATCCTCCATAGCGAGATCCGTTGGGTGAGGCGGGGAGGCGAGCATAAGTGTTGGGAGAGCCCTACGAGGCTAAGATAAAGATAGTACTACTCCAGTCAGTCCATATTTAAATACAAAGACCACCAACAGTAACCCAGAAAAAAATTGATCATCCTGCCTACGTCCTGGTTTATTGGCCCCCTTTTTATTTTGTGCCAATTTTTTACCAAAAATTTGACTAAGAAAATGTTAATGCATGTCAGCAAAAATTATATCATTGGAATCACATTTGAAAGTAGTTTTCGATGACATTAATACATATGACATGCATAAATGTTGTGTTACTTAAAATTATGGTCAAAAATTGGCACAAAATACGAAGGAGACCAATGGAAGGAGCAACCCATGATTTAACTACTCGCATGCACGCAGTGGAGTAGTAATGTCTTTCTCAACTACTTCCTCCCTCACATCCACTCCAATTTGCATGCACTGTATTAATTGGCATCAATGAAGTGAACGAATTTACACGTGTCAAATTATCACATGGGGTGGATCTTCATACAAAAATGTGTCCCACCGAGTACCCGCGTGTGCGTGCGAGGGAATGAGTGTGTGCGTGCACATCTTCGCTTCGTGCATGTACTGGCATTGTGCGTGAGAGAGGGCAACTACATTCTTCTGGAACTAGTAGCACGTCACTGTGATCAATCCACACAAGGAGGTCGCGACAACACCTCCACATGTGCCATGTGGCTTCATGGATTCCCCCACATCATTTTAATCATAATATATTAACTAAAAAAGGAAGTACTAGTAAGGTACACATGCATTGCACGCATGAGATTTGGCAACCAAATTATGAATAAATACCACACTATAGCATGTAAGTTTTGAGTCATATATGCATGATGTAGACGTTCGTTTAATTCTTATAGTTCATCTCATTCAAAATCAATTAGTTTTTATAAAAAAGTTAATCTATTTTATGATTCATGGAATTGTGCATTGTAAAGCATAAAGTAAAAACAAATAATGGCAATTCAACTAGAAAAAAAGTTTGGGCAGTTATGATACGGAAGATTCTAGAACAAAGGAGAAGTACTTGTGTTTTGAGGTTTGTGCATTATGCTTAAGTTCAACCATGGAGTCTTCTAGATATAGATATAGAGGTATAGATATAGATATAGATATAGATATAGAGGTATAGATATAGGGGTATAGATATAGATATAGAGGTATAGATATAGACTAGTTTGGCACATCATCTAAATGCTTTCTACACGCTCATTTTTTGTATAAATGTGCTCCACCGTGCACCCACGCGTTTGTATGTGGGAACGAGTGCGTGTGTGCACCTCTGCTCTTCCGCACACGTAGTCAGTGTGTGTGAGAGATACTAAGGTATGGTGAGGGAATATGTGTCAATGCAATTTGTGTGAAGGAGAGGCATATATACATACATGTATGTGCATGGCGCCAGGGTGATATACGAGAAGGGAGGGGAGGGGTCGACCGCGCAAGATATCGATAGAGACAGATATAGGGAAGAGCTCTACGAGCGTACAAGCACTACGATATGGGGGTGGGGGCTGGATGATTATGTGAGGGGCCAAGTGGAGGGACACTATGAAGGAGTGCACAAAGTGCGAGATTGATATTTAAAGAGAGGGGGCGAGTGCGCGGTTGCGTGCAGTGGCGGAGCCATGAAAAATAAATGAGCTAGGGGGCCAAGCAGTGATAATCCTTTACGGGGAGGTCCAATTCATCAACTTAAACCATTTTACCAGCAATTGATCTACTGATCACATTCATATTAGCCTCAATATATAGTGATGTTAGGGGGGCCAGGGCCCTTGCTGCCCCCTGTCTTCACCACTGTGCGCGCGTCTGAGAGATGAAGCGGAAGGCATGGATGATGCGAGGGGGATGATGGATATATAATGTGGGTGTATTAGCTATGTAATCCTATATAGAGATGTAGATTGATGATGTGTACATGGGAAAGAGGGTGAGACCTAAGTAGATATATAGATCGATCGGTTGGTGTGGAAAACTAGGAAAGACCTAGCTATATATACACACACATAGAGGAACATCAATCATTGCGCATGCATGTGAGAGATAAAGAATGCCTGAAGTGATGAAGAGGGGGAAGTGTGTGTGTGTATGCATGCATGGGAGACCGACCTGAAGAAAAAGATTGCATCTGTGCGATGGATAATGCCGAGTGGTAGTGTGTGTGCATGCATGCACGAGAGAAAGTTTGTGGTACAATTATCAAAAGAAGACGACTGTGTGGGTGTAAAAGACTAGGTGTGGTCATAATAAATGTAAAGTTGAATTCAAATATTTGAATAAGAGATCATGATGTATGAAACCCATGCATGCATAAATATAACTGAGATATGCACGGTGTGGTTTGGAAACAAGCATGCTATACTGTATACACATTGAACAAGGTCAGCCTGATTTGAATTTGAGATCATAATTTGGTTCCCAAATCTCATGCATGCAATGCACGTGTACCTTACTAGTCTAAATGGTGTTTGTGTGTGTGTTGTGCGTGTTAAACACATTGTACATAGTATCATATATGGTTTAGATTCCGAACATCTAGCTAGAGCATACATGTACTATGATTTGAATTCAACATAAAATGGATACATATATTTGAATTTGAGATCGTATGTACATGTAGTTCATATTTATATAGGAATTTACTACTCCTATATTCATGTCATGTGTTGTGAAGATAATATTTAGATGGTTGTATAACTAACCCGAGTGCAATCCCATTCAAACAGGGAAAATGTACTCAAATTTAGTCCCTATGCTCGACAACACGAATTGTTTTTTTATTGTTGAGGGAAGTGCAAATTGATTTGGTACTGTACACGTTATGTTTGTTGTCCCGATTTTTTTAGTTTTGTTGTTGTTGTTGTTGTTGTATTTGAATGCATTCCTAGTGTTATAGTAAAACGGGACATGGCTCTCTCTAGTGATGAGGTGAGAATTGTCTTTTTTTGTACACGTTAAGCTTGTTCTCCCGAAATTTTAAGCCACGCCTTGTTATGCCGAAATTTCAAGCTAGCATCTCTGTCTATCGTGCTATGAAACTACCACCTCTTCAACCTGTGCCTTGTTACGCCAAAATTTTAAGATATATCTTTGTCTCGTTGTGCTCCAAAAACTCCCTCCATCTCAACCCGCGCCTTGATATCCCAAAATTACAATGCGCGCGAAAACTCCCACCTCCTGAAATCCCGACACACGAAATGCCCATGATACCCCTGAACCGAAAGAACCGCCTAGCTCAAATCGGTGGGGGTACTTTCGTAACTTACCCCACGTTTCAAACAAGCGTCCCTAAGCCATGGTTCCCCCTCACATCCCATCCGCCCACCCATTCGTACACCGAGGCTGCAAAAACCTGCAAAGCCCCACACTCTCCTCCGCCCGCCACCCAGTCGGAGCCTCTTCCCCTACAACGTCGTCCATGTCAACACCTCGACATCCCTCATCCACCGCACTGGATGAGGATCCGTTGTTGATCTCGTCGTCCCACCGGTTCAGCCACTCCGTCCTCCACCTCCAAGGAGCTGCCCTAACGTTCCCCTCATCTTTCGTGCCACCTCCATTCCCACACCGCCGTCTTCACCTGCACCACAGAAAGAGCAGCATCATCACTGATTCCTCGGATGAAGTTGAGGCCTAATCGGCGCCACCAAAGAGGTTCCACACTAATCACCGCATTTTCTTCTTGATTCGATCTCATGGTGCTACCGGCGCTCGGTCCCGAGCTGACATGGCGCCGCTCCATCCATAGCGGCCTCGCCCGCCACTTCCTCCACGGTGTCGCTCCCTCGGCGGCGACGTCCACATCAGTAGGAGCCGCTGCTGCTTTGGCTCTTGCTCGCGCTGCTGCTCTGCTCTTGCTCTCGGTCCCCTACCTGGTCTGCTCTTGCTCTTGCTCTTGCTCGCGTTGCTGTTCTCACTCTTGCGTTGCTGCTCTACTCTTGTGCGCACTGCTACTGCACGAGCAACAGATCCTACTCTCCCTCGAGCCCTTGCAGGTGCTACCCGAGATGCTGCTACACGACCACCTGCCTCGGCTCTCGCACACGCTGCTGCTCCGGGCGCTGCTGCTGCTATTGCTTTTCTGTTACTAGTGCGATAAGTTTCGACAGTAAAATTTAGTTTCGATAGCAAAATTCAGTTTCGACAGTTAAATTCAGTTTCGAAAGTTAAGTTTAGAGATGAGCCGTTGATGTATTTTACATCTAGCACTTTGTGTTTATGTATTTTACGTCATATATTGGAGATGCTATTAGAATTCCACTCAGGTTAACATTGTCTCTCTTGTCATGCTTCAGCCTCACCGTTGTACAACTCAGTGGAGCTGCTCCAACGATGAAACCCTCCATCACAGCAGAGAAGTACCCCCGGCTCCATCTCCAGACGCGTAAGATCTTCTTCCCCTCCTCCGACAGCCAAATCAAAGGGAGCATTCTCACCGACCAACCCAATCACGATGAAATTGACATGGTGAAAGCACAAGTGCTCCCTGGGTGATTTTCGTAATTAATGTCAACATATCTCTTGTTGGACTAATATTTTCATCTAGTATATTTCAGAAAGTTCAACAATCGAGTGGCATGGACAAGAGGATGTGGAACCCCTTCAAGATGCTAAGGACAAAGATTGGCAAGTTCAAGACTCTTCATTTCTATTTTAGTGATCCAAGATCACATTGAGTCCATAGGAAAAGCCAATACTATTAAAAGGGGATGAGGTGTTGCTTAATAGTCTACTTGCTCAAAATGCTTAGTGATATGCTCCAAAGCCCTCAGCCACTTTCTCAAGTCCAAATATGTCCTAAACCTAAAGTCAAACTCGGATGCACCTATTTGATCTATCCGGCGCCACCGAGTTTCTTTGACATAGCCATAGCCAGAAACCATAATCAGTTCGGTCTCACCGACGGGGATTTTGGTCTCACCGAGATGGGATTGCAAACTCTCTGTTCCCTTCTTAGCGTTTCAGTCTTACCGAAATGAGCGATCGGTCCCACCGAGTTTGCCTGACCAACTCTCTGGTTTACTCATTGCTGAAATCAGTCCCACTAAGTTCAGGCAATCGTCCACACCGAGATGAGGTTTTGCCCTAACCCTAGCACATCGGTCCCACTGATTTGATCATGTAGGTCCCATTGAAAATCCTAACATTCATATTTTGAGCTGAATCAGTCTCACCAAGTTCACCTATTCGGTCTGACTGAGTTGGTCAGATGTGTGTAACGGTTAGATTTTGTGTGGAGGATATATATATACCCCTCCACCCCCTTCTCTATTCAAGAGAGAGCCATTAGAACGAGCCTACACTTCCACTACTCATTTTCTGAGAGAGAACCACCTACTCATGTGTTGAGACCAAGACATTCCGATCCAACAACAAGAATCTTAATATCTAGCCTTCCCCAAGTTTCTCTACACTCAAATCATCCTTCCACCAAAGCCAAATCTGTGAGAGAGAGTTGAGTGTTGGGGAGACTATCATTTGATGCACAAGAGCAAGGAGTTCATCATCATCACACCATCTATTACCTTTTGGTGAGTGGTGTCTCCTAGATTGGTTAGGTGTCAGATTGTGGAGTTGAACCAAGGAGTTTGTAAGGCCAGGGAGATCGCCTACTTCGTGAAGATCTACCCAAGTGAGGCATGCCCTTCGTGGGTGATGGCCATGGTGGGATACACAAGGTTGCTTCTTCGTGGACCCTTCGTAGGTGGAGCCCTCCGTGGACTCGCGCAACCGTTACCCTTCGTGGTGTTGAAGTCTCCACCAACGTGGACGTACGATAGCACCACCTATCTGAACCACGCCAAAAAGCTCCGTGTCTCCAATTGCGTTTGCACACTTCAATCCCATACCTTTACTTTCTTGCAACTTGCATGCTTTACTTTCCACTTTTCATATACTCTTTTCATGCTTGCTTGAAATGTATTATGAATGGTTAAACTTGTGCTAAAACTCCACCTCAACTTGAAGAACTTAAAAACTGCTACTTTTGCTTGTTGAGGGTCTAATCCCCCCCCCCACTAGACACCTCTTCTCGATTCTTTCAATTGGTATCAGAGCTTTGGTCTCCATTGCTTTGGTTTAATCACCATTGGAGGAAGATGGATGAGTCTACAATTGGGAGTTTTAGACGTAGAGTGCCTATGCTTGATGGAGAGTTCTTTACTGCTTGAAAAATGAGATGCTTGAGGTTTTCAATGAATATCACTTGAACAAGTATATTACTAGCACTTGTGTGCCCCTCATTGATCCCTTGCATCCTACCCCTGATGAGTCTCTTGAAATGATCCACAATCTTAGAATCTTATCATTAGAGGATTGCCTAGAAATTTGATTGTATGCTTGCCTACTCTTGAATGTGCTTACACCATATGGAGATTTCTTGAGGAACGTTTTCCAAACTATTCCTTGAAAAATCAAGATGAGATTCTTCAAAAGTCCATTGCTTTTCATAAAATGAAACCTAGTGATCCTACATTTGATGACTGTCTATTTGAGCTTCGTGACCTTATGCATGCCAAAGGAGATTTGGGAGTCATTAGTAGCATCATCTCTCAAGTCATTAGAATTCATAAAGATGAACATTGCCATGGTCATACATCTAATTAATCACTATCTCCAGGTGATGATCAATCACAAGACGACATTGAACATGGATACTATGATGAGGATTATGACAATGACTTTGATCTTGATGAGTCTATGAGACACTTTGGTCTTATGGCTAACCTTCGCGGCTACATGGCTGGAGGAAAGGAACGGGTTCTTGATAGTGTATGTACCGATCACCGGAGACAAGGATATGTTTTGTGAGCTTGCTAAAAATGGTGGCCCTCGAAAGTATGTCACTTTTGGTGATAACTCAAAGGGTAAGGTGGTTGGCCTTGGTAAGGTGGCCATCTCACATGGCAGCTCCATCCAGAATGTTATGCTCATTAAATCCCTTGGCTATAACTTACTTTCCGTATCTAGACTACCTGCTTTCGGTTTCAATGTCCTATTTACTAAAGTAGATTGCCAAGTATTTTGAAGAGATAATCATAAGATGGTCTTTACCGGCATATGTAGAGGTGATCTATACATCGTAGATTTCACTAAAAAGGCTCAACCTAGAACTTGCTTAATTGCTAAATCTTCTAAAGGTTGGTTGTGGCATAGACGCTTTGGTCATGTGGGCATGCAAAATCTTGATAAGCTTATTAAAGGTGATCATATCCTCGGAGTGAAAGATGTTATATTTGACAACGATAGACTTTGTAGTGCTTGTCAAGCAGGGAAACAGGTTGGAGGAAGTCATCCCATGGAAAACATTATGACCATGAGAAGACCGCTCGAGCTACTTCATATATATGGATCTTTTTGGTCCCAATGCCTATAAGAGTCTCGGTGGTAACTCATTCGGTTTAGTCATTGTTGACGATCTTTCTAGATTTACGTGGGTGTTCTTTCTTGTTGATAAATCGCAGGTCCAAAAGATGTTCAAGAACTTAGCTAGGAAGGCCCGGAATCAATTTGAAAGGAAGATCAAGAAGGTTCGCAGCGACAATGGAATTGAGTTCATGAACGCCAATGTGGATACCTTTCTTGGCGAAGAAGGGATTTCACATGAGTTCTCGGCTACGTACACACCTCAAGAAAATGGAGTTGTTGAGAGGAAGAACCGGACACTCATTGAGATGGTGAGAACGATGCTTGATGAATACAAGACGTCAAAACACTTTTGGGCAGAAGCGGTTGAGACAGCTTGTCATGCAACTAATCGTTTATATCTTCACAAGCTTCTTGGCAAGACGGCATACGAGATTCTCACCGGTAACAAACCCCAAGTTGGATACTTTCGAGTATTTGGCTCAAAGTAGTACATTCTTGATAAGCATCAACGTTTGAAATTTGCTCCTAAATCGCATGAAGGTTTCCTACTCGGTTATGGCTCAAACTCTCACACTTACCGTGTCTACAACAATTTCACCAGAAAGGTTGAAGAGACGGTAGATGTGAAGTTTGATGAATCTAACGGCTCGCAAGTAGAGAAATTGCCAATTGATGTAGGAGACAAAGACCCTTCAGAAGCAATCCAAGACTTGTCTATTGGCAAGATTTGCCCAACGGACGTGAAGGATAGTACCTCGTCAGTTCAAGTGGAAGCCTCAACTTCACGACAAGGTGAACCACAAGTTGACTTGGAGGCATCCACAAGTGGAACAGGTCAAGATGAAGGAAACGAGGAAGTACAATAGGATGAACCTCATCAACCTCCTTCTCCACCTCCACAAGAGAACAACAACACCAACAATGAAGGAGGACAAGAGGAATAACAAGTTGATGAAGAGGATGTTCCACCCCGACCAAACAAAATCTCTCATGAGTTAGAGCAAGAGTTTCAAGAGATCATCCCGTCAAACAAATCTTTGATGATATACAAACTGGGAGAATTACTCGCTCTAAAACTTGTTTGGCTAACTTTTGTGAACATTATTAATTCATCTCTAGTATTGAACCTATGAAGGTTGAAGAAGCTCTTGATGATCCATATTGGGTGAATGCCATGCATGAAGAGCTACACAATTTCGAGAGGAACCAAGTGTGGATATTGCTAGAAAAGCCGAACGACAACCAAAATGTCATTGGAACCAAATGCATGTTTCAGAATAAGCAAGATGAAGATGAAAAAGTTGTACGCAATAAGGCCCGTCTCGTCGCCCAAGGCTGCACTCAAGTCGAAGGTATGGACTACGGTGAGACATATGCCCCCGATGCTAGACTTGAGTCCATATGCATCTTAGTTAGTTATGCCAATCACCATGATATCACTTTATACCAAATGGACATCAAAAGTGCTTTTTAAATGGTGAAATTGAGGAGGAAGTCTATGTTAAACAACCTCCCGGCTTTGTCAATCCCAAGAAACTCGGTCATGTTTACAAACTTCACAAAGCTCTTTATGGTCTTAAATAAGCTCCTAGAGCGTGGTATAAATGCTTGACTAAGTTCCTTATTGAAAAAGGCTTCGAAATTGGAAAAATTGATTCTACACTTTTTACAAAAAGGGTTAATGGTGAATTATTTGTGTGCCAAATCCATGTGGATGATATCATATTTGGTTCGACTAACCCTCATTTTAGTGAAAAGTTTGGAAGGCTAATGCCGTAGAAGTTTGGGATGTCTATGATGAGTGAACTCAAGTTCTTTATTGGTTTGCAAATCAAGCAAACTAAGGAGGGTACATTTGTTTCCCAAACAAAGTATACCAAGGACTTATTCAAGAATTTCTACATGCGAATGGACATCTTGACTTGACTAAGGATGGCAAACCGGTTGACCAAAAGGTTTACCACTCTATGATTGGCTCATTGTTATATCTATGTGCCTCCCATCCTGATATTATGCTAAGTGTGTGCATGTTATCAAGCAGGCCCTAAAGAATGTCATCTTAAGGCTATGAAAAGGATAGTGAGATACTTAATTCATACACCAAACTTTGGCCTTTGGTATCCTAAGAGGTCTTCTTTTGATCTTGTTGGCTACTCCGACTCATACTATGCCGGTGACAAGGTTGATAGGAAGTCCACTTTGGGAACTTGTCAATTTCTTGGTAGATCTCTTGCATCTTTGTCCTCCAAGAAACAAAACTCGGTATCCTTATCTACCACCGAAGCAGAATACATTGCCGCTGGATCATGTTGTGCTCAATTACTTTGGATGACCCAAACCCTTAAAGATTATGGGATATATGTGAAACATGTTCCATTACTATGTGATAATGAAAGTGCTATTAAGATTGCGCACAATCCCGTGCAACATTCTCGAACTAAGCATATTGAAGTTTGTCATCATTTCATTCGAGATCATGTTGCTAAAGGAGACATCAATCTTGAGCATGTTCGTATTGATAAGCAATTGGCGGATATATTCACCAAACCTCTTGAGGAGAAAGTATTTTGCCATTTGAGAGGTGAATTGAATATCATTGACGCTTCAAACTAGAAGTAGAAACTCCATTTGGATACATGCAAGGGATGAGCTTGTATTTTTGACTAATCCTTGATATTTCTCTTATGATGATGATTATATGTCTTGGATCTATACTTGTACCCTTGCATGTTATCTAACCCTTGTAGGTACTTGGATGAGCCCAAATCTATGAGATTGCAACTCACTCACATCTTGTGCCATCTCTACATCACAAGTCTCTACAATATGGTGGTTGGAGACAAGGAAGCATGAATCCACTCAACATATCCTTTGAAAATTTCATTTGGTATCAAGTTTCATGATTGTCATTTTGGATACACAAGTGCTCTTCCTTGCAAGACTAACCCATGTAGGAAGATGAACTCCAACTATAAGACGTGCTCCCAACTCTTGATGAACTACATCAACCTTGAGCATCCAACACAAGTTCGACTACATGATCAAGATCAACACCACCACCTAAGGTATGTAATTCCATCTTAGAGAAGCTCTAACCCAAGTCATGGGTCAAAGCAGCTCAACAAGATGTGAATACATCAAAACACTTAAACGAAAAATGGTAACCCCATTTTGAGCTTAAACGATGAGTATGACCTACGATCAATTGTTATCACTTGACTCCTCAGTCAAGATACTATAACATAAGTGAATTTGTCACTGACCCATTCTAGATGAAGTTCTCTAGTGTTTCTTTGTGTTCTTACAATGGTTTCTTGCTTGTTTGTTCCCCCTTTCAAAAAAAACTTCATCTAGATTTCTTTTCTCTTTTTTGTTTTTCTCTGCATTATATGCATCTAATACTTTGTAAATTCTTCAGTTAATTCCTTGCAAATCTTTCTAAGATCTTAATTACCAAGTAAGCTGAGGTGACAATTTTTTTTTCTGTATTGAGATCAGCCTCACCGAGACATGCCTATCGGCTAGACCGAACTACAATAATCTTTGTAGATAGTTCATCGGTACAACCAACAAGGACAAACCCGGTCTGACCGATATGCATCATCTATGACACTACCAACTCGGTTTCACCGATGGACAAGAATCGGCGTTACGGATTTCACTACTGAGAAAACATTTTGCCATTACAAATGTCATTTCTTCTCCAGCTCCACTCGATGATTCTTATCCTCTACTCGCATCTTAAATTACATGCTCCTTTGTCATGTGACTCAAGGACCACACTTATTTGACTCATGCTCTAGAAGAACCCTTCTTGGAAATTGATGTCAAAGGGCGAGAGAGAGCACATCAAAGCTTATCACATAAGAGAGAAATCACATCTTAGCTTCTCCGGATGCTTATTAACAATAGAGGAGAGAGAAGTCACGTGTCTTTAAGAGGGGAAAGACATGTTAGTGTATGTTATATTTCCTTTGCTCTGATTTTCCTTTGCTCTAATTTTCTCTTACGCTACCTTCTCTCGTTATCCAATATCAGATTCAGGGAGAGAAAGAGTCCATATCTAAGGGAAGAAAATCTTTGGAATTCATAGCATATCTTTAATCCTTGGGGACATGTCTATATTCAAATAGAGTACTAAGTACTCACCCATTACATGTCATCCCATTCTTGATACTTTTGTGTTTTTTCTAAACTTGCTTTGATTAGTAGTGTCGTTGTGTTATCTAACACTGTTTTCTCAAGTTCACCTCTTCCAAAGTCAGCTCAATACCACAAGGTAAGTATATACATCACACTCATGTACATGATGATCTCTTGTTGATGTACATATTGTTTCCAAAGACTCGTGAACATGAAAGTACACTTATTTTATCAACATCATCTATACCTAATAATAAAGCACGGATTGACTCTGTGGGTTCACCGTCACAATACGCTTCTTCACGTGAATTTACGCTTTCAATTTTTTCCACCTATATTATTTTCTACATATTCATCCGAGGTGGTACTATATATCAATTCCAAGATTTCGTCGATCGATTGGGCCGTTTTATCTGCCCTGACTCCCGGATGGGCTGAACTGGGCTTGGTCCACATCTTTTTTTCAACAAAAAACAACGACTTGAGAAAGAGCGAAAAATACCTGTGGTGCGTTTCGAACTCACGACCATCGCCTAAGCCCTGAAGGCTGCAGCCAACAAATCCGGTCTGTTTGTTTTGCGAAACAACGTGCTCACGCAATAATAGTCCCACCTCGCTCCTTTCCAACCAGTTTTACTAATTTTTATACACCGGCGACCTTGCCGTATTAGCACTTCAGAAGTCGACAAGCAATCGAGGGGAACCGAACGAATTGACCCTGAAAAGTGAGAATATGTGAATAAACCCAACGGACGGAGAGGGTGGATGATGACGAGAAGGTTACAACGTTTTTGCTCGGGGGGTGTCGCTGCCAATGGCGCTGCACAAAAAGTGTAGATTGCAGGCTAGACGCGTACACTACGTCCACGATGTGGAAAGCCTATACTATCTAGCTAGCTCTTATCCTTTTGCATTGAAATCTATATTTGCTTATGAAAGTTGTCTTTTGTGTACCCAGTTTCACCATTATTTTGTAAAAGCTTTGAGTTTTTTTATAGTGTCAACCTTACATTAATTGGGAATTTATGATTGATAATTAGTTTAAATTATACTTTGTCACTTACACATTTCTGTAACTAAAAGCTGCACTTTCCAGATGTACGATATATACTATACATATCTAACTTAAGATGATCACACTTTTAATACATTCATCAGGACTACGTGTCAACTAAAAAGCGCCAAGCATTATAAACTCTTTACTTTCCGACCGTCATACTCCCTCCGTTCCAAAATAAGTGACTCAACTTTGTACTAGCTTTAATACAAAATTAGTACAAAGTCGAGTCACTTATTTTGGGACGGTGGGAGTATTTTGAAAAGGAAAGTATAAATATAAATTAATGTTAATAGGGACTGCGAGATATAAGAATTAATATATGTTTTATTTGAAGCTGCTACATGTATGTGAATGATGCACAATTACTTTTGCATTGAAGTAGTTGATCATCTATCGGATCGTTAAATGTTTAGATTTCTTTAAAAAAAATTACGCAGGGTTGTTGAATATCAACAAGTTATTACAAATAATCCAAATTCTTTATAGCAAGTTGAAGGAGTAGCTTTTATTGGCAGCGAAGAAGATTATGAGCTTTTGGAATACAATAGGACATTCATGAAGTGGATCCTTATGAGTATTAAAATCATATTATTCACCATGACAGGCAAACTCTCAAATACCACACAAACTCGCAAATTTATTTTGTACCCGTTGCAACACACGGGCCTTTTGCTATCTTTCCCTAATAATAAAGCACGGATTGACTCCGTGGGTTCTTCATCACAATACGCTTCTTTCTGTAAATTTACGCTTTTAGTTTTTTTTCAACATGTCCATATTTTTTTCAAAATCCAAGGTGGTACTAATATAATAATATATTTATATATCACTTTGTGTTTCGTCTGTCTACTGTTTTACTTCGTACGCTAATTTATGTCTACTAGTAAGTATGCACGTGCAACGCACGTCTCTACTAAAATATGTTCTATTATGAAAAATAATAATTCTATCATAACGTAAACCTACTTCCTGAGAAGCTGAAATCTTATGCAAAGAGCATATAATTCCTAATTCGTATAAATGATTGAAAATATTTTGCTTAATTAATTAATTGATAGAAAATCACCCCATCAAGAAAATTAAATTATGTCCGCCCCCACAGCTAGTGCATCTAGGAAGCGGACGCCGTCGCAACACCTCCCCGGCAACCATGGTACCATATAGATGTTCATCATGCACACAAAACTGTTTGTCATGTATCACAGTCATGACCTCTTAATCTGCATAACTTAATTCATGTGTTATTCGTAGCTTAGAGTCATCATTGAATGTAAAAAGAACTAAATTTGAGGTATAATATTACCAATCAAGAGAAATATATCTTCAATCTTATTATCTTCTACTTGGTACCTACGAATGGGCCAGAAAAAAAAGATATGCAGGTGTGTGTATAGAGGCAATGGAAATTAGTAGTTTACACATGAGCTAATCAAATGACATAATTTTATCATAATTCTGAGATACAAGTTTGTGCATCTAAGAAACAAAATATTGCTAGTTCATACAGAAACAAACCATCAAGATGCGTCAATATGACATCCTCGCCCCTGCAGCTGTACCAAGCACTCTGAGGTACACGTGAAACCAGTCACAGAAGTCTCCCTAACAGACAAATCGGATGCACAAACCACTAAAGGTGGAACCACGCTTACTCATAACTTGAAGGTCCTGGCCAATGTAGTCCATTTGTGGTCATTTAGTGTCACTCGTTCCATGGCAAGGTCCAAAGCAACAAAGGTATCTGCAACCAATTATTTCAAATAGCATGCTTCTCTTGTGAATTTTCACAATAAAGCACGTACCCGACTTTTAATCATTTGGAAATTAACAACATAGCATTAGGATTATAAGTCGAATTGCTCTTAGTGAGAAACAACAAAATCAAATAGTAGCTAACATGACCATAGTGCTCCTTAATGTGTATGAAAGTGATATTTTTTCTAATGAAAATCTCCAAACCATTATGTACTCCTAATTTGAACATCATTATCATCTCAAGCTTAAACACGCTATAATCAGTGGTTTATTACCACATGGATGGATAATAAATCTTACAATTTCATGAAAAATATAAGTTGATAGTACTACGATAAAGGATCAAATTATTAATTTATGGGAGTTCATTGCTGCACAAATAGACTGCCCTTAAGATTTATATGCCCAAGAAAAATGGGCAAGAGATGCAGTAAAAAGGAATCCATAAGTTGATGACACGCACCTTCATAAGGGATCCAATTTTTTTGCTGAATGGACTAATCTATACAGCTGTATAGCAATCTCAAAGCTCTCTCACCTATATACGGATCGAGATCCTCCAAGGTAGCTCAGCCTACTGCAGAGGGACGTGATGTGTGTATCCCCCGTTCGTAAGCCATCCGACGACGGCAGAAGCATTCACTCGCAATGAAAACCATCTCCATGGTGGTGGTCGGCTGAGCCACGCCGTAGTTGTCGCACCACTGCAGGCCGATCAGCTGATAACTGAATGTAGCTTTCAAACTTGTTAACTGAATTAGGCCATGTCGCTGTAGCATTCCACTTGCTACTTAGACATTTTTAGACTTGATAACTGAATTTTGTTTGGCAAAAGAGATTAAACATTCCATTTGCTTGCACAAATAAATCGGCATGACGTAACCTTGCCATCGGCGGACCTCTTGTCTGTGTATCTTTTCCGGACTCCAAAGCCCTTTAAACCAGGGGCATGCATATAGCTAAATCAAAATGCCCAAGCTTCGTTTGAAATTTTAAATTCCATGCCAACATGAGGTACCAAACCGGACAATAAACCTCTGTAATAGAAAAGTAATCATGAGCAAAAAAACTTGTGCAAGTGCCATATTTCATGATAAGAGAAAAAATATGATTCTTACTAAAAATTGTGAGACCTCATGAAAATAAGCAAGAAGTGGGAATACTTGGGACAGCTAAATCCATCTAGTATACAGAATGAAATTAAAAAGTGGTGCTATGTGTTAGACTCTTCTTCCATCTCAATATATAAAATACAACTGGCTGATTCTTCCTTCTATAAAGGGGAAAGTTTGATCAAGTTGAAAGCAGCCTTCAAAATTCTATCAGTTCTAGTGACCTATTCATGGGAAGATGGCATGAGAAAGGGAAAATTCAGACTTAGGCACCAGATTGAGAAAGAGAGCAGGTTGTCCTCATTCAGTTGCTTCTTCCATGAGTAAAGGGCAGAGGTTGATCAACTTGAAAGCAATATGATGTTCCTAATTCCATCAATTCCAATGAGCGGTTAATGGGGAAGATAGCAGGAGAAAATCAAACTTTAGAATTACGTACAAGATTGAAGAAAGCAAACTTCAGAATTAGGTACAAGATTAAAGAACAGAGCACTTCGTTCTTGGCGATCGATTCCTTCACCAGAACGTGATTGAAGAACAGAGCAGGCGTTCTCCAGCGATCCACTCCTTCACAAGAAGGCGCTCGCCCGCCTACGCCTCTACTCGGACCAGGCCGCCGCACTGCCGGCGCGCGCGTCGCTTGCCGCCGATGGGACCTCCCGCGCCCACCCAGCCAACTGCACACCAATCTTCGAGGCGTCGGTGTAGTGACAGCGCAGGGGCCTCCATCCCCGTCTCCGTTGATCGCGTCCTTCACGCTAACGCGTGACCAGATCGAGGAGATCAAGGGCACGGCCACGGTGCACGGCGCACTATACTTGTCGGCGTTCGTGGCGGCGGCGGCCGAGCTCTTGGAGCGTTGAGCAGGCGGGGGAGGCATAGGGCATTTGCGCGATGGGCGGCTGGTCGATGTCGAAGTCACCGCGGAGGTCGGGCCTGGGGTTGGAGAGCACGTAGGAATAGGGATAGGATGGGTCGTGAGGCGCTGATTGGGGGGCTTTTCGTTCACAGGCAGAGTTTTCGTCCGCCGATTTAAATTGCTAAACGCACTTCGCGTGAGGGATATTGTTATCTCGACGGTTAGATCTAACTGTGTGAGTCTGATTGAATGGTTCTAATTGCTTTGGGTTGTTGTGTGTACATAAGACGGGAGACGCATAGAGATGAATATGTTTGCTTGTTTAATAGTAGTATATATATATATATATATATATATATATATATATTATATCGTCGCTCGTCACCAAGCCAGCCCGAGCGAACGAACCAGGCCATGTGCGCCTAGCACACCCGGCCCACTATCGCGGCCCCAAGAGGGAAAATTACTAAACAAGGTTTTTATTGTCTAAAAAGGGTTTTTATTGTAATAATAGTCCCGCCTCGCTCCTTCGCGTCCAAAAACATCAACTTTTATATGTTGGCGGCCTCGCTACATCGGAAGTCAACAAGCAACAAGCAAAGGACGGGAACAGGGCAAAGGAATAATCCCGCAAGTGGAAAGAGGAGGCAAAGGCATATAAACTCTCTAATAATAGAAGGTTGTGAAAAAATCAGATTGGATTAGCGCAAAATACTTATACTTAACTCAAGAAGGGTTGCCTAAAAAAAACTTAACTCAAGAAGGAGTCATGCACACGATTGCCGGGTTTGGCTCTACATTTTCTTTTAAATTGGATTTGCATCTGTTTTTTTGTTGTACTCATACTAACTACACAGGTTATGACATACACGGTGGAAACATATTTGTCTGGACGCCCAAATGAAGTAAATACATAAATTATCTTGAGGAGCTGTTGACCCAGATTTATACGAGTTCATAATAAATCATCAACATTAAAACATAGGCATTTACATGTCATGGCCACATAGTCTTTAGTTGTTCTCAAAAGAGTTATTTTTTCAGATCAGGAAGAAGATGCCATGCTTGATGTCCCTTAAGACCGTCATGTTGAACGTGATACGGAGGAACGTGGCAACCAGCTTAAACATCATTTTAACCCAAAAATTGATACTATGGAGAAATGAGAACAATTGGGATGCATATGCGATACTTTTATTGTCTGATGTCAGTGCAATAGTTAATCCGCCGCTGTGGTGTGTGTTTTATTACTAGGTACCGACAGACTGAAATACAATGTTGTACTAAAGTGGTCGGACAATAAACATGGTGTATACAAGAATGCTCTTACTTTAATATCATTTTTTTCACTTTCTAAATTACTTTGAAGAGAAGCATGATTCTGATACTATGTCCAGCGTAATTAAATTTATTTATATGTAGCTACCTATGTTCTATTTATGATGCAAAAATTATATCAGTTTTAGTCAACAACAGATTCATAAAGTATACGAAACTCACATGTAGGCAAGCAATTTGGATGGCAATCTCAAGTCACGGAAGCTAAGAAACAAAGAAGAGAAAAAGATAGAGAGCAGTATGCACGGGCCAATGAAGAACTAAAAAAGCATCATGAAGCGTATTAACTAAAAAAAATAAAGATTCGCCTCAGTTGCAAAGAAAAATACATAAATGGTAGGAAGAAATATGCAAATATGGAGCCACCACAGAAGGTAAAAAGGTGTGACTGGAAAATGCAGAAATACACAAATATGCAACCAGAATAAAAGAAAACTTACCTGCAATTTTTTTCAAAGAAAAGCTGGAATAGAGCAAATTACAACTACCTCTGGGCGCAACACACTAAGCAAAGATTCAGTTGCGATAGATCGCGTGAAGACACAAGTTAGTACATTGGTCCATATATACGACAAGGTCTTCAAAGTAGTGCACACACACAACATGCTTGGACGCAAGGCGAAGTATGCGACATTTTTATTGTGTGATATCAGTAACTCAACACAAGAGTTGTGTGTATGCTATTTTTATTGTCAGTATGATGGTTAATTAACTGATGAGATATGTGTTGTCACTATATATTAATGGTCCGATCTACAACATCATATTGAAGTCAAACAAAAAAAATATCATGTGTGCTCCTCAAAAATCCTTTGAATTAGTAACTGAACTCTTGAAGAATGTGCTTCAAAGTCGAGAAAAACGCACTCGGTGGAAGTCCTTTGTGCACCCCTCTCTTTCTAACCACTGTCCGTCCAATCCGTAGCAACGCATGAGCACGTTTCCTACATATATCTATACCTTCTATTAAAGGAAGTGATATTTTTGGTTTCGTCCCGCTTTGTTTGGTCCCGCTCCAATTAATTTTACGTCCGCTATTTGGTTTCGTTACTTGCCATCCATTTTGGCCCAACAGTGGAAGCCCATCTGGCGGCACACGTTATTTGGTTTCGTTACTTGCCACCCGTTTTGGCCCAACAGAGGAAGCCCATCTGGCGGCGCATGCTATTTGGTTTCGTTCCTTGCCACCCATTTTGGCTCAACGGAGGAAGCCCGGCTAGTGGCGCACTGTGGCCGAGGTCTGGAGAGCTGGCAAAAAATAAAATTACCGACGGAAGGGTTCGATCTCATAACCTGCCAACCGGCCACACACAATTTGTCCAACTGGCCCAGCTAGAGATATGAGAGATTTTTTTCTCCCGTTGCAACGCACAGGCCCTTTTGCTAGTTTACTCTAATGCATATAGTCAAGATACATGTAGCTCATTGCTTGCTCTGACATGACTATGCATTCACATGCTCTCATACTCTATCTTTACATGATTGCATACATGTAGGGGAGCCAAATGCATGTTACATGTCTTTCCAAAAAATGCATGTTACATGTCTTTCCAAAGCTTTACCTGATACTCTTCATATCTTTAAGTGAAGTTTTGATGTATGTTGTCATCAATTACCAAAAGGGGAGAGATTGAAAGCACAAGTGCTTCCTTGGTGATTTTGGTAATTAATGTCAACATATCTCTTGTTGGACTAATATTTTCAACTACTATATTCTAGAAAGTTCAACAACGGCGTGGCATGGACAAGAGGATGTGGAACCCCTTCAAGATGCTAAGGACAAAGTTTCGCAAGTTCAAGACTCTTCATTTCTATTTTAGTGATCCAAGATCACATTGAGTCCATAGGAAAAGCTAATACTATTAAAAGGAGATTAGGTGTTTCTTAATGGTGTACTTTCTCAAAATGCTTAGTGATATACTCCAAAGCCGTCAACCACTTTCCCAATTCCAAATATGTCCTAAACCTAAAGTCAAACTTGGCCCCACCGATTTGATCTATCCGGCACCACCGAGTTTCTTTGACATAGCCATAGCCAGAAACCCTAATCAGTTTGGTCTCACTCATAGGAATTTTGTTCTCACCAATATGGGATTGCAAACTCTCTGTTTCCCTTCGTAACATTTCGTTCTTACGGGAATGAGCGATCGGTCCCGCTGAGTTTGCCTGGCCAACTCTTTGGTTTTCTCATTACTAAAATATGTCCCACCGAGTTCATGCAATCGGTCACACCGAGATGAGGTTTTGCCCTAACCCTAGCACATCGGTCCCACCGAGTTGATCATGTCGGTCCCACCGAGAATCCTAAAGTTCACATTTTGAACTGAACCGATCTCACTGAGTTCACCAATTCGGTCTGACAGAGTTGGGTCAAATGTGTGTAACGGTTAGATTTTGTGTGGAGACTATATATACCCCTCCAACCCCTTCTCTATTCAAGAGAGAGCCTCAGAATGTGCCTACACTTCTACTATTCATTTTTTGAGAGAGAACCACCTACTCATGTGTTGAGACCAAGACATTCCAATCCAACAACAAGAATCTTGATCTCTAGCCTTTCCCAAGTTGCTTTCCACTCAAATCATCTTTCCACCATAGCCAAATATGTGAGAGAGAGTTCATTGTTGGGATACTATCATTTGAAGCACAAGAGCAAGGAGTTCATCATCATCACACCATCTATTACCTTTTGGAGAGTGGTGTTTCCTAGATTGGTTAGGTGTCACTTGGGAGCCTCCGTCAAGATTGTGGAGTTGAACCAAGGAGTTTATAAGGCCAAGGAGATCGCCTACTTCATGAAGATCTACCCAAGTGAGGCAAGTCCTTTGTGGGCGATGGCCATGGTGGGATACACAAGGTTTCTTCTTCGTGGACCCTTCGTGGGTGGAGCCCTCCGTGGACTCGTGCAACTGTTACCCTTCGTGGGTTGAAGTCTCCACCAACGTGGATGTACGATAGCACCACCTATCGGAACCACGCCAAGAATCTCCGTGTCTCCAATTGCGCTTGCACACTCCAATCCCATCCCTTTACTTTCGTGCAACTTGCATGCTTTACTTTTCGCTGCTCATATACTCTTGCCATGCTTGCTTGAAATGTATTGTGAGTGCTTAAACTTGTGCTAAAACTCCACCTCAACTTGAAGAATTTAAAAACTGCTACTTTTGCTTGTTGAGGGTCTAATCCTCCCACCCCTCTAGACACCTCTTCTTGATCCTTTTACATGGCTTTGCCAAAGAGGTTGTACACTTGTTGCATCGCTTTTTTACTCTACATGTTATATATATAGTCCACTTATGTCGCGATCCGACCTCAAACGGTCAAATCTCTATGCATAAGTGTCATCCCTAGATCGTTAATGCTGACACACACAGTACTTGAAGGATTTATAACAGAGTTCAATCACACACTTATTACATCGAATATCTCAAAAGAGAGTACTTATTACAATAATATGGCTGAAGGCCATCTAATGAAGATAACAGCGAAAGGCTTCGAAGGTAAAATGAGTCCATCAACTCCAACGACATAGCTGGGTGCAAGACAATGACCTATCGCACCTTACTCTTCGTCTGAAAAGTCTGTAAAATAATATGTTGCAACCCGAAATGGGTCAGCACATGGAATGTGCTGGCAAAATAACACAGTAGAGCAATGAACAAGTTGCAGCTATAACTATATGCATATTTGGTTGGTGGAGGCTCTATGGTTATTTTTGCAGAAAGCTAGTTTTTCCCTACAACAAAGGAATATATTTTATTTAACTACAAGTTTGTTGAAAACATTGGTAACCCATCTCAATCCCAAAATTAATAATCGTTAACCCAACAAATTAATTAAGTAAAGTGATGAGATCAACATAATAATTCAAGCACCAGATACTCAAGATGTCCGTAACCGGGGACACGGCTAACCATGATTAGTTTGTACACTCTGCAGAGGTTTGCGCACTTTTCCCCCACAAGACTCGATCTCCTTCATTGTATTTCTTGCACTGCATGATGTTTGAGAAACGGATGACTGAGACACAGTCTTTCAGAAGCATTAACTCTTTACGACGGGTAGACCCTACCACCTACTGTCCCCTACATCTGCTAGTCTGCCACTGAAAGAGGTCACACAACATATCAACTATGCCAGAGCCCATAATGTCTTGTGGTTGCACATGGAAGTTTCTAGCATGAATAATTTTATGATCCCTTTGACCCTGGGTGGCGGACCATAGGATGATCACACGGATTCCCCGGGATCTCCTTGGATAACACTGGATTACCCCATGTGCCCACCAATAATCCACCCAGATGTGTGTTAAAGTAGCCACCTTAAATAAACCCATAGTTAATAATAATGCTCACAACTGTCATGAATCACTCAAACCAAACCATGTCTACGAGCATAGCATAGCAGTATAAGCATAACGTAGAAGTAACTTCCAGGGTTTAATTGAAAAGAGCAATAGGTACTACCTCAACAACTACTTCCCAATACCCACATGTTAAATAGTTCCTACTCATGCAATGTTTGAGGGTTTGAAACTAAAGCATAAGAACTGGGTAATAGGTGTGTTTTCAAAGTGTTACTTGCCTTGCTGACGATCTGAAAACCCTAGTGACTCGTAGTAGCACGCTTCGCACTCCGAAAACTCTATCACAAACAAACAATAGCATACATAAGCACTCAAGCAATAGATGCAAGGGTAAAACTCAAGAGAGAAAAAAAATCCAAATCGAAAGTACAAGAGAAGTCAATTTGCAAAAAGAATCAATCAAATCGGAGCTACAAAACACAAACTGCGGTCAAAAGAAATTCAAATTTAAATCTGCTTGCAACCAAATTTTAAATTGTCAAAATCATGTTCAAGTTATTTAACTGGAAAGAGGGGTCTGCGACGAAGATTTTGGTGTTGGTTTCACTGGATTTGGACATGCGAGCAAAAAGTTGCGAGCGTTTGAACATCAGGGGCTAATCTGCGATAAAAATAATCGCGGATAGGTCCCTGGCAGAAAAATAAAATAAAAGAAAAAGACTATCGAACGAACGTTCACTATCAGGGACAAACGGACGAAAAGCGTTCGCTAACAGAAACGTTCGGACGAACTGTCACTAATTAGCGAAACCAATAAAAAACCAATCTAACAAAAAACCGGGGTGACGGTTTTGTCAGTTGTTACCGATTCTTCGAAAAAAAACCGGGACGACGGCTGCGAGGCGAGATCTGGCGAGGCGGGGCGGCATGCGGCATCGGCAAGTGGCGGTGCGGGCGGCTGCGGCGTCAGCGGCGGAGCAGCGAGGGCGGCGGCGCGGGCGGCGGCTTGGGGTGGAGAGGGGCCGGGGGTGGCGGCGTATATAAAGGGTGGGCGGTGCCGGGCAAGGGGGCGGGAGTGGTGGAGTCCGGCTCAGACTCCGGGAGTCCGGCGGCGGCGGCCCGGCTCGGCTGGGCCTTTGGCCCAGTCAGGCGGAGAACCTTTTTTTAAAATAAATTTCGCACGAATAAAATCCTAATAAAATATAAAGAATTCTGAAAATTCCAAAAACAATTTTCACCGTCTAAATAAAAAAATTAGAACAAAATGAACATTTTTCTGGCCAAAAATGCAATTTTCAAAAATGCATATTTTTCTAATTCAAATAACATCTCAAATAAAATCCAAATAAAATATTTATTTGATTTTAAATATTTTCCTCCAATTTTCCTCTCTTTTTGAAGAAGTCCTATTATCTTATCTCTTTTAATTTAAATTTTGGAAATAATTGGAGAGAAAATATAAAAAACAAATTGATCCGCTTTTCAAATTTGAGAAAAATTCAAATATGAAAATAAATGAAATCCCCAAATCTCTCCTTGGGTCCTTGAGTTGCTTAAGATTTCTAGGATCACAACCAAAATGCAAATAAAATATGTTATGCATATGATGACCTATGTATAACATCCAAATTGAAAATTGGGATGTTACAAACCTACCCCCCTTAAGATGAATCTCGCCCTCGAGATTCGGGTTGGTTAAAAAATAGGTGTGGGTGGTCTTTACGCAAGTCTTCCTCTCGCTCCCAGGTGGCTTCATCCTCGGTATGGTGGCTCCACTGAACTTTGCAAAACTTGATAACCTTGCTGCGTGTAACTCGACTGGCAAACTCGAGAATCTTGACGGGCTTCTCCTTGTAGGTTAGGTCACTATCCAACTGAATTGCTTCCAGGGGCACTGTATCTCTCGGAGGAATATCGACCATCTTAGCATGGCACTTCTTCAACTGGGAAACATGAAACACATCATGAACTCTTGACAATCCTTCGGGTAACTCCAACTTGTAGGCAACTTCTCCCATACGTTCCAGAACTCACTACGGTCCTACAAATCTCGAGGCAAACTTTCCCTTAACTCCAAATCGTCTAATTCCTCGGAGTGGTGACACACGAAGATATGCTTGTTCTCCAATTTCATAGGCTACCTCCTTGCGTTTGGTGTCGGCATAACTCTTCTGCCTGGACTGAGCTACCTTCAGTCTATCTCGAATCAACTTAACCTTATCTTCAGACTCTTTGATCAGATCTGGTCCAAACAACTGACAGTCTCCAACTTAATCCCACATCAACGGTGTCGTGCACCTTCTTCCATACAAGGCTTCAAAAGGTGCCATTTTCAAACTAGCCTAATAACTGTTGTTGTAAGAGAACTCTGTGTAAGGAAAATTGTCATCCCAACTAGATCCATAATCCAGTTCACAAGCTCTCAACATGTCCTCCAGAATCTGAATGACTCTCTCTATCTGTCCATCGGTCTGTGGATGAAAGGCTGTACTGAACTCTAGCCTAGTACCCAAAGTATGGTGAAATTGATTCCAAAACTTTGAAGTAAACCGTGTCCCTCTATCTGATACGATGGTCCTCGGAACTCCATGCAGACATACGATCCTAGTCATATATATCTTGGCCAACTTCGCGCTTTAATAGGGGTTTTTTACTAGGATAAAGTGAGCTACCTTGGTCAAGCAATCAACTAGTACCCAGATTGAATCATATCCCGATCGGGTCCTGGGTAATCCAGTGATGAAATCCATGCCAAGCTTGTCCCACTTCCATTCGGGTATCGGCATAGGCTGAAGCAATCCTGACAGCTTCTGATGTTCTACCTTCACTCTCTTGCATACATCACATACTGCTACATACTCGGCAATATCCTTGTTCATACCTGTCCACCAGAAACGTTCCTTCAGATCCAAATACATCTTGGTGTTTCTGGGGTGAATCATGAGCTTCCTGAAGTATTAACTTCCTGATCTCCGCATTATTGGGCACATATACACGATCCTGAAACCATAAAGTATCATGCTCATCGTCACGGAAACCCTTGGCTTTTCCTTTGCTCATCTTCTCCTTTATCTCAGCGATTTCCTTATCATCCTTCTGAGCTTCTCGAATCTTTCCCAATAACATAGACTGAACCTCCATTGCTGCAAAAAAACCTCTTGGAACTATCTCCAAATAAAGTTCTTTGAGATCGTAAATAATTCCTGCGGTAATCCTCCTCTTACGAGGGTATTGGCATAACTCTTGCGGCTCAAAGCGTCTGCTACAACATTGGCCTTCCCTGGATGATAGTGCAACTTCACATCATAATCCTTTATGAGCTCCAACCATCTCCTCTGCCTGAGATTCAACTCCTTCTGCATGAAAACGTACTTCAAACTCTTGTGATCCGTGTACACATCGCATCTATTTCCAATCAGAACATGTCTCCAGGTCTTGAGCGCATGCACTACGGCTGCTAACTCCAAATTAGGTGTGGCATAGTTCAACTCATGAGGTCGAAGCTGACGTGAGGCATATGAAACAAATCTTCCATCCTACATTAGTACTCCTCCAAGTCCTAAGCGAGAAGCATCGCAATACACTTGGAAATCCTTGTGTATATCCGGAATAATCAGCACTGGGGTTGTAACCAAACGTTTCTTCAATTCCTGAAAACTAGCCTCACAATCTTCAGTCCATTTGAACTTGGTGTCCTTCTTCAACAACTCGGTCATGGGTTTCGCAATCTTGGAGAAATTCTCAATGAACCTCCTGTAATATCCTGCGAGTCCCAGAAAATTGCGGATCTTTCCAACTGAGGTGGGTGCCAACCACTCAGTGACAAACTGAACCTTGGTGGTGTCTACTGCTATACCTTCTCCTGATATAACATGTCCAAGAAATCCAACTTCCTTCAACCAAAACTCACACTTGCTAATCTTGGCATACAACTGATGTTCCCTGAGCTTCTCGAGAACTAAGCGCAAGTGTTCCTTATGTTCCTCTTCATTCTTTGAGTACACCAAAATATCATCAATGAACACCACTACAAACTTATCCAAAAACTCCATGAACACCTTGTTCATGATTCTCATAAAATAGCCAGGGTCATTAGTCAGTCCAAATGACATGACCGTGTACTCATATAGCATGTACCTTGTGGTAAAAGTTGTCTTAGATATATCCTATTCTCGAATCTTCAGTTGGTGGTATCCTGATCGCAGATAGATCTTGGAGAATACTTTAGCTCCTTGCAACTGGTCAAATAGATCATTGATCATCGGTAGTGGGTACTTGTTCTTGATCGTCACTTCATTTAAGGCCCGATACACAAGAACCATTCTCAAAGATCCATCCTTCTTCTCAACTAAGAGCACTGGGATCCCCACGGTGATGAACTTGGTCGGATGTAAACTTTCTCCAATAACTCCTTAATCTGCTTCTTAATTTCCTCGAGATCATTTGCGGGCATCCGATACGGTCTCTTTGATATTGGTCTAGTACCTGGCAACAACTCAATCAAAAATTCTATGTCTCGATCTGGCGACATGCCTGGTAGTTCCTCTAGAAATACATCCGGGTAATCCTTCACAACAAGCACTTCTTCCTGAACAACTCCCGAGAGAGAATTTACTTGGGTCCTCCTTGGTGCATGCCTAGACACATACTTGATCCTTTTTCCCTCAGGGATGGTGAGTAAAATTGACTTACTAGCACAATCGATATTTCCTCCATACTTCGATAACCAATCCATGCCTAATATTATATCCAATCCTTGGGACTCCAAAATTATTAGGTCCGAGGGGAAAACATGGCTACCAATGGTTAAGGCTAACCAATCACACCATTGGCTGGCCATATAATCTGCTCCTGGCGAGCTTACTAACATGGGTGACCTAAGGGCTAAGGTTGGCAATTTGAACTTGTCCACAAATCCCCTTGATATGTATGATGATGCACCAGTGTCAAAAAGAACATGTGCAGTAAATGACTTAATCAATAACTTACCGATCACTGGGTCAGGCTGACCTTCAACCTCCTCCACGTTGATGTGGTTCACCCGACCTATGGTGAAGGGATTGGGCTTCTTCCCAGAGTTTCCATTTCCGTTGCCATTCTTCAACTCTGAGCAATCATTGGCATAATGTCCAGTCTTCCCGCACTTGTAACAGGTAACATGGCTCAGGTCCTTCTTGGCGGGTGTTGCTGGGTTGGGACGGTTCTGGTTACTGCTTGCTCCATTCCCATTTCCATTCTTAGGCCCACTGTGGTTATGTGAGCTTCCTCCATTGTGGGTATGGCCTGCATGGTTATGGGTGTAACCTCTGGAGTTAGGGGTAAAGCGAGGCTTCTGCTAAGCTCCAGAATTGTACTTCCCATGTCCATACTTCGGTTTGCGGCTCTCTATCTGCTGTTGTTTGCTTTCAATCATTAGGGCCCTATCTACCAAATCCTGGTAGTTATTGAATGTTGCCACCATCAACTTCATGCTCAGCTCATCATTCAGCCCTTCCATAAACTTCTCCTGCTTCGCGGCATCTGTGGCCACATCATCCGGGGAATAACGAGCTAACTTATTAAACTCATCCACGTACTGCCCCACAGTACGATTTCCCTGGCGTAAGTTGCGAAACTCACGCTTCTTAATACTCATTGCTCTAGTTGAGATATGGGCGGTACAGAAAGCTTGCTGAAACTGATCCCATGTGACATTGGCTATGGGAAAAGTGGTTGTGTAATTCTCCCACCATGAGGTTGCTAGTCCATCCAATTAATGTGCGGCCAAGCGGACCTTCTCTGCATCTGTGCAACCTGCGGTGGTCAGCTCTCTTCCAATTCTGAGGAGCCAATCATCAGCAACAATCGGCTCGGTGCTACTGGAACACACCGGCGGATTTAACCTTAGAAAATGGGCTAAGTTGTCAACTGGAGGTGGTGGTGGTGGGTTGTTGTTATTACTGTTGTTGTTGCCTTGGTTCTGGACTAGTAGCTGCATCAAGGCATTTTGCTTCTGGATCAACCGGGTGAGCTCCGGCGGGAAGACAAATCCGGGGTCACGTCTCGGAGGCATCTGATAGGTTTTAGAGGGGAGAGATTAGAATAGAGTGAGGTCTAAGGAGAAAATCACTACTCATATGCTCATGAGACAAACACAATCATATCATATCACTCAATTCAAAAAGGGCATACAATCAATCTGACTACCATTACAAAAATATTCAGACTATTCTATATACATGGGGGCATACTACTGATAATATGGTGGTCAACTAGAAATTTTGATCGGAAGAAGATTCCATGATATCTGCTCCAGCTTCGTCTTCATAGTCATTATCACTGTCGGGGTTGGAGTCAGTGTCGTTGATGATGATGTAGTCTTCGGGATGCTCATCACCTCCTGGCGCGGGGTCTCCCATGAATACTCCTAGCTTCTTTAGATTTTCATTCTTCTCCATTAGAACTGCAATTTCCTCTTCATATCCATTGCGTGTAGACTTGAGTTCCTCTTCTAGCTCCATGTTCCTGGTCACCACCTTCTTCGGGTCTATCAGGCTGGCGCACATCTGGTTGTCCTGACGACGAATGTGTTGGTTTAACTCCTGGATGTAGGCTGCAATGGACTTGTCCCTCCTGGTGCTGATCATCCCCATTGCTCATCTCGGCGTCCACATATCTAGTATATGGTGTCCTTAAGATCCTTGCGGTAAACTTGGTTGATGCATACCATGGCGATGTGAGCTGCCATGCTCTTTCCTAGACTCTAGGTTGGTGCATCAAAGGAAAACTCTATGGGCTCAGTAACTGGTATGAATGTCCTTCCTGGTACATGTACTCGAATGGTCCAGCGCTTTTCTTCCGATAGAGTGGCGGTGTAGGCCCCGATGAAGCTTGGTATTTCGATGTTCAGGTATCTAGTGGCCTCCTTCAAGTGTCGTACAAAAGGGGTGTCTTCATCCGGTTGAGCAAACTTGTTCCTTGAATCCGCCATCTATAGAGTGGAAAGTGGAGAAGAGTCAGAAATGAGTAGTGAAGAGTGAACTAAGGCTTATCTTAGTGGTTGCGTCTTATAGTCAGCGTGTGCTCTGATACTATCTTATAGCGATCCGACCTTAAACGGTCAAATCTCTGTGCATAAGTGTCCTGGATCGGTAATGCTGACACACACAGTACTTAAAGGATTTATAACAGAGTTCAATCACACACTTATTACATCGAATATCTCAAAAGAGAGTACTTTTTGCAATATAAGGCTGAAGGCCATCTAATGAAGATAACATCGGAAGGCTTCGAAGGTAAAATGAGTCCATCAACTCCAACGGCATAGCTGAGTGCAAGGCAACAACCTAGCGCACCTTACTCTCCGTCTGAAAAGTCTGCAACATAATACGATGCAGCCCAAAACGGGTCAGCACATGGAATATGCTGGCAAAATAACACTGTAGAGCAATGAACAAGTAGTAGCTATAACTATATGCATATTTGGTTGGTGGAGGCTCTATGGTTATTTTTGCAGAAAGCTAGTTTTTCCCTACAACAAAGGAATATATTTTATTTAATTACAAGTTTGTTGAAAACATTGAGAATGGTAACCCCATCTCAATCCCAAAATTAATAATCATTAACCTTAGAAATTAATTAAGTAAAGTGATGAGATCAACATAATAATTCAAGCACCAAATACTCAAGATGTCCGTAACCGGGGACACGACTAACCATGATTAGTTTGTACACTCTGCAGAGGTTTGTGCACTTTTCCCCACAAGACTCGATCTCCTTCGTTGTATTTCTTGCACTACATGATGTTTAAGAAACAGATGACCGAGACACAGTCTTTCAGAAGCATTAACTCTTTACGACAGGTAGACCATACCACCTACAATCCCCTACATCTGCTAGTCTACCACTGAAAGAGATCACACAACATACTCAACTATGATAGAGCCCATAATGGCTTGTGGCTGCACACGGAAGTTTCTAGCATGAATAATTTTATGATCCCTTTGAACCTGGGTGGCAGAACATAGAATGATCACACAGATTCCCCGGGATCTCCTTGGACAACATTGGGATACCCCAGGTGCCCACCAACAATCCACCCAGATTTGCGTTAAATTAGCCACCTTGAATAAACCCTTAGTTCATAATAATGCTCACAACTGTCATGAACCACTCAAACCAAAGCACGTCTACGAGCATAGCATAGCAGTATAAGCATAACGTAGAAGTAACTCCCAGGGTTTAATTGAAAAGGGCAATAGGTACTACCTCAACAACTACTTCCCAATACCCACGTGTTAAACAATTCCTACTCATGCAATGTTTGAGGGTTTGAAACTAATGCATAAAAACTGGGTAATAAAGGTGTATGATCAAAGTGTTACTTGCCTTGCTGACGATATGAAAACCCTAGTGACTCGTAGTAGTACGCTTCGCACTCCGGAAACTCTATCACAAACAAACAATAGCATACATAAGCACTCGAGCAATAGATGCAAGAGTAAAACTCAAGAGAGAAAAAAAATCCAAATTGGAAGTATATGAGAAGAGCTTCGATTTGCAAAAAGTATCAATCAAATAAGAGCTATGAAACTCAAACTGCGGTTAAAAGAAATTCAAATTCAAATCTTCTTGCAACCAAATTTTAAATTGTCAAAATCATGTTCAAGTTAGTTAACTGGAAAGAGGGGTCTGAGACGAAGATTTTGGCGTTGGTTTCACTGGATTTGGACAAGCGAGTAAAAAGTTGCGAGCGTTTGAACATCAGGGGCTAATCTGCGATAAAAATAATCATGGATAGGTCCCTAGCAGAAAAATAAAAGAAAAGAAAAAGACTATCGAACAAGCGTTCGCTATCATGGACAAACGGACGAAAAGCATTCACTAACAGAAACGTTCGGACGAACGTTCTCCAATTAGCGAAACCGAAAAATCCAAACTAAACCGATCTAACGAAAAAAACTGGGGCGAAGGTTTTGTAGGGTTTTACCGATTCTTCCAAAAAAACCGGGACGGCGGCGGCGAGGCGAGATCGAGCGAGGCGGGGCGGCATGCGGCGTCGGCGAGTGGCGGTGTGGGCGGCTGCGGCGTCGGCGGCGCGGGCGGCGGCTTGTGGTTGAGAGGGGCCGGGGGTGGCGGCGTATATAAAGGAGGCGGTGGCTTCCTTGGGCGAGGGGCGGTGGTGGTGGAGTCCGGCTCGAACTCCGGGAGTCTGGCGGCGGCACGACTCCCTCGCGGGGAAGGCGGCGGCGGCCCGGCTCGGTTGGGCCTTTGGCTTAGTCAGGCGGAGAACCTCTTTTTAAAATAAATTTCTCCCGAATAAAATCCTAATAAAATATAAAAAAATTCTAAAAATTCCAAAAACAATTTTCATCTACTAAATAAAATATTTAGAACAAAGTGAACATTTTTTTGGCCTAAAAGGCAATTTTCAAAAATGCATATTTTTCTAATTCAAATAAAATCTCAAATAAAATCCAAATAAAATATTTATTTGATTTTAAAAATTTTCCTCCAATATTCCTATCTTTTTGAAGAAGTCCTATTATCTACTCTCTTTTAATTTAAATTTTGGAAATAATTGGAGAGAAAAATATAAAAACCAAATTGATCCTCTTTTCAAATTTGAGAAAAATTCAAATATGAAAATAAATGAAATCCCCAACTCTCTCCTTGGGTCCTTGATTTTCTTAAGATTTCTAGGATCACAACCAAAATGCAAATAAAATATGTTATGCATATCATGACCTATGTAGAGCACACAAATTGAAAATTGGGATGTTACAACTTAGCACACATAGTAACGTGAAATACGATTAGTTTCTCCTACTCTATGACAAGCAATGAGGTACGAGGCAACTTAGCTATCACTAATGGACTCTCTTTAACACCATCGTTATTTATCTCTACGTGTTTGAGCTATGCGTTTGTTGATGGGCCTGGGAGTTGAGCTAGTAGGGCAGTGGCCTGGGAAGTTTCCTATGGTACTACTATTCATTCATTTGGTTCAAAGGAATGGAGCAAAGGAAAACTGACGGATTTGTTCCTTTAGTGTCTCCTTGAAAGAAAAACCATAGTAATTTTAATATCCACTTGTCCTCCTTTTCAAATTCCTATTTATGAAGCACAAGACTAAGAGATAGTATCATAATAGCATTATAACCGTACATTTTCTTGTTGTTTGACTTAATCTCACCATGCTTCTTTGCATCCCGTGATCTTCCAATTCTTGTGAACCAAACACCCAGATTGGCGGAAATCCTCTGTTTTTAAATCCTCTGTTTTGCACGTGCATTCCTATCCTATTCCCATGTATTTCCTATCCTTGCATTGTTAGAATCCTCAAATTCAAACAATACATTACACAATTACTTCTGTTACACATGTGCGTCAAAGAAAACCTTGTGCAGTCTGTCCCGCTCCTGCTGCGCTGTGTTCCACTCCAGCTCAGCTGCTCCAATGACAGAAGGGTTCACCATGCAGGGATCCGCCCTCAAGACTATCTATTTCCACCTCAGATATTCTTCCCCGCCGCCGGCAGCCACGACAACTACATTACCATCATCAACTGAGAAGATGGCCTTGAGGACTACACGAGTCCGCAAGAGAGGTCGCACTCTTTCGTGTCTACTTATGTTATGCATCACTTAATATGATGACATGCTACTTTATTGTCGTGTTCACCGATTAGACTTTGAGTCAGGTCCAAACTAATGCTCAAACTTGAGTTTTTAAATGGTTGTGGGGTACATATTGGGGCAACAATCAATACTATCTGTCTACTATCTGGTTAATCTCGGGTGTCTACTATGAGTTTCATGTTGGGTGGAAACAAACATTAAAGGAGCCATTATCTGTATTTTTTAACTAAAGCTATTATCTGCCTGCTATCATTGGTTTTGGGTCTATCCATAGTTTGCTACCATCACTCTGGATTTGTGCATCCACTCCTTACATAATCTCACTATGTTTTATTTCTATGCATGTCAGTTATTGTTCACAATGGTACTGAACATGTAGAGCAAAAGAGGCGAGCCTTGCGTGGCAATAAAATTTCATGCATATGTCGCTCCATGGTCGGCGCAAAAGCAACCCCCCTTGCCCCATTCTAGACTGTAATCAAGAGGAAGATAACAGTTCAGAGGGGGATTCAGAGGGAGTAGACCACTCCTATTTACTCCCTAAGGTCTTTTTCTCTAACTTGGCATGCTGATGTTGGTCATATCATGCATATGGTGCCTTTCATTGCTTACTTTATACATAAAATATGTCATCTGCTTAGTTTAGACATGCATTGTGTGAATGCCATCTGTTTAGTTTCTATATCATATATGTGAATCATGCAATGCCATCTTGTTTAGTCGGGCATCATATATATGAATTTTGCAATGCCACCCTAGTTAGCCAGTCATCTTATATGGGAATTAGATCATGCCATCATTTTTTATTACATATTAAATTTGTCAACAATTTTAGTACATTCAATTAATCTTCATGTGCATCAGCCATTCGACATGGTCATGCAAAAAACTGGAGTGGAAACAAGGTCTTCACAGCAGACAATGCTATCTGACGAAGCGCATGTCTTGCTGGTTACAGATAGCTCCTCGGAGGAGGATTCAGAGACATGTGACCAGTCCTATTTCCCCCCTGAGGTGCATGCTCTAACTTGGCAGGGTTATATTGCTCATATCATGCATATGGTGTCTTGCATTGGCATGTCATTTTCTTAGTTTAGACATGCTTTGTGTGAATGCCACTTGTTTAGTGTCTAATTACCATGTATGTGAATTTTGCAATGCCATCTTGTTGCAAGACATTATATATGTGAATTATGCAATGATATCTTGTGGCAATGCATTATGTATGTGAATTATGCAATGACATGATGTTTAGCCAAGCGTCATATATGTGAATTATATCATGTCGTCCTTTTTTGTATTACTCATTGCATTTGTCGACAAATGTGTGTATATTCAACTGCTCTTCCTGTGCATCAGCCATTTGAATTGGTGATGGAGAAATTTGGAGTGAAAACAAGGTCTTCAGAGCAGATAATGCTACCTCCTGAAACAGATATCTTGTTGGTTACAGATAGCTCCTCAGAGGAGGATTCAGAGGTAGATGACCAGTCCTATTTTATCCCCCTGAGGTGTATGCTCAAACTTGGCAGGGTTATATTACTCATATCATGCATATGTTGTCTTGCAATGCTTAGTTTTTACATCATATACACAATATTGAATGCCATCTCCTTAGTTGACTCATCATATATGCGATTGCCCTCTGCTCACTTGCTTAGTATATAAATCATATATTTGAATTATAGCATGCCATGATGTTTACATAGACAACATGTATTTGAATTATGGCATGCCAACCCATTTTCTAAAGACATAATATAGTTATGTCATCTCATCATGTTTATATAGTCATCATATTTTGAATTATGTCATTATATCCGTGAATTATATCATGCCATCATGTTTCCATCGACGACATGTTTGTGAATTATGGCATGCCAACCACTTTAATAGACACATCGTATAGTTATATCATGTCATCTTGTTTACATAGTCATCATATTTTGAAGTGTGTCATTCTATCATGTTTAGCTAGCCATCATACATGTGAAATTGTGTCATGCTATCCTATTTAATTAGCCATCATATATGTGAAATTATGTTATGGTATTCTGTTTGGTTAGACAACATAAATGTGAATCATTTCATGCCCTGTTTTCTTCCCTATTATCCGTTGCACCTGTCTATTTTACAATGTCTGTACATTCAATTACTTTTCTTGTTTATCAGTCATTTGAATTGGAGGGGGTGATGGCAGTATCTATGGGAGTAAAAACCTAGTCTTCAGAAAAGACTGTGCTATCTGTCGATGTAGATAGAACCATAGTTGTACTTGCCCAAGAACCAGCCCCACCAGACATAACCCAGACTCACACAGATTGTACCCCTACCCAGTTGGACAGAGAACCAGCTACACCCCTTCTAACCCCAACCCCAGCAGATAGTAACCAAGTTCCAGTTGACACATCACTGTCTCCACCACAAAGCACCCAAACACGAGCAGTTAGTAAGGCAATTGCAGTGCCTAAAGCACGAGAACCACCACTCCAAACCCCAAGTCAACGCTTAAAGAAGTAGAAGAATTGTTCTCAGGTCAGGTTCCGTAGCTATGGTTCATACTCCTTTGCTCTTGCATCACTGTATTTACTCATACCAACTAATTTCAAATTTGAAGGATGCAATTGAAACTTTAATGGCGCAACAGGTATGTTTTAAACCTGTTTCTTTAACGTGTTTGCTGTTGTGACTTGCTCTATGTTGATTTCAGTTTCAATTGAATAAGTAGTTATGTTATCATGCCATGCACATTAAAAGTGTTGTTATTGATGTGTAGTTTCCCACACTTATACTCTATCTATGCTGCTTTGTCTTAAATAGATATGATTTGAACTGTCTCTATCTTGATTTGGCAATGTAAACTAGAATGATATAGACCATATAGTGACCATACTACATAGATGTATGTTTGTTTCATGTTGTTATCTTGTCCACCTTACTACTGAACTGGTTTACCAAAATGAGTTCCATATACAACATGGTAAACCTGTGATGTGTCTGTTCGTTTCTCTTTTAGAATGTGGATAAAATATTGGAGAAGAGTACCCCATTATGCAATGGTAAAGGAAGTAAGGCAGATAAGGTTCAAGATAGTGAGACATCCCTGTTGGTCTCCAAGAAAGCTGATAAAAACTATATTGAAGACACTTAGACAATCCCAAAGTCCCGTCTTGATGTAGTGTTCGAGTTACTGGCCACTACTGCTGGCACTAGCTCTTCGAACTTGCTGGTTGAATCAGTTCAGGTTCTTGAGTCTCAACTTCAAGTTGAAAGACATCGGTCAGATGTTCTGCGACAGGAAGCCGAAGGACTTAGGAAGTCCCTGCAGAATTCAGATGCATACTTTTTGGGGCAACAGCAAGCGCTGGAGGATTTAAGCGCCAAACAAGAGAAAGTTAATAAGCTTGCTAAGCATCTTTCCAACCTTATGGGTACCCAGGATATTGTTTCTTGAGCTCTTCCAAAGTGGTTCAGTTCTGGACTTGTTTTGCTGCGATGTTTATTTGCACTGGTTGCCAACTTTGACAACCAGTGTATGTGATATGTTGCTTTGTTCCCTATATTTGCACTAGTGGCGAACTTTGATGCCCAGTGGATGCAATATGTGTAATAGCCGTGATAGCCTAGCATAAGTTGCTTGCTTATTTATTTCCTTGTTGTCTTGTTTATTTGTTTTCTTGTAGTCAGTGCAGTTCTTTTTCTGTAGTTTGCTAGTAGCCGCAGTAACCTATTTTTTAAAACTAGGGAATAATAACCATGGGCTACATATTTACTGTAGTGACCATGGGCCTCCTACGAGCCGTACAAACAATGGGCCTTCTATGGGTCGTAGAAACAGTGGGCCTTCTAGGGCCTTCTACGGGCCGGATGATCGATTGGCCAAACATGGGCCAATAACGGACCGCATTATGGGTCGTAAATGGGCTAGAGTTGGAATCGTCCGTTCATGGGCCGACCATAACGGGCCATCGTTAATCGGCCGTATTTGATGACGCTATGAAAACAGCCCAACGGATTAACGAGCCACAAACGGGCCGACTGTAACCACGGGCTGAATTTGGCACACAATCAAAAAAGGCCAGTAATGGGCCATAAGTAACCGAATGGTGGAAATGAGCCCAAGAATATACGGGTCCTGAGAAGGCCGAAAGATAACATAGGCTGGAAACGGCCCAATGGAATAATGGGTCATTAATGGGTAGAAAGTGATACACTATTCATTACGGGCCAGTTTCACCACGGGCCGTTAATGAGCCAAGAGTTACAAAGGGCCTCATATGGTCCAAAAGACATCATGGGTCATACATGGGCCGGAAGTTACAATGGGTTGGAATCATATTGGACGGCCCAGATGACGCTATCGGGCCTAATTCGGATAGGCCGTAACGGGCCGTGAGTTAGCGGGCTATAAATGGGCTATATGCGAACAGGCCGTTAACATGCTTTTCATGGGCCAACACGCTACCTTTTGACCAAGTTAAACATGCCTACCTTTTCACAGGAATGGGCCTCTGTTGGGCCGTGCCATGTGTCGAGGTATCATCTGGCCATTGAGGGGATGCCATCTGTCCCAATGGTGAGCCAACACGTGGTTCCTCTGGCCATTGAGAATTTTACACATGGAAAATCCCCATTGGTCTGCGTAGTTAACGGGTTATCGGATCCAAAAGCGGACCCGATAGCTTAACGATGACCCGTTACGGTGGATGGCACGTGTCGGTTACCCTTGACCAAAGCACTTCCACGACGTGCCATTTATCTTCATGGAAGTGGACACTTCCCTGATGATAAATTTGGTAATGGCATGGAACACTTCTACAATACCACATGTATGACTATCTTGATTCTGTCATAAAATCGTCATGGATGTGCCCGGACCGAGATTATATGACCGCGTTCATGAAACTGGTTCTACCAATGTGCTTTGCACACAGGTGGCTGGCTGGTGTCTGTTTCTCCAACTTTAGTTGAATCGAATTTGACTACGCTCGGTCCTTATTAAAGGTTAAAACAACACACTTGACGAAAAATCGTTGTGGTTTTTATGCATAGGTAAGAACGGTTCTTGCTAGAAGCCCGTAACAGCCACGTAAAACTTGCAACAACAAAGTAGAGGACGTCTAACTTGTTTTTGCAGGGCATGTTGTGATGTGATATGGTCAAGACGTGATGATATATAAATTGTTGTATGAGATGATCATGTTTTTTAAAAGTTATCGACAACTGGTAGGAGCCATATAGTTGTCGCATTATTGTATGAAATGCAATTGCCATGTAATTGCTTTACTTTATCACTAAGCGGTAGCGATAGTCATAGAAGAAATAGTTGGCGAGATGACAACGATGCTACGATGGAGATCAAGGTGTCAAGCCGCTGACGATGGTGATCATGACGGTGCTTTGGAGATGGAGATCAAAAGGCACAAGATGATGATGGCCATATCATATCACTTATTTTGATTGCATGTGATGTTCATCCTTTATGCATCTTATTTTGCTTGGTACGGCGGTAGCATTATAAGATGATCTCTCACTAAATTTCAAGGTATAAGTGTTCTCCCTGAGTATGCACCGTTGCTACAGTTCGTCGTGCCGAGACACCACGTGATGATCGGGTGTGATAAGCTCTCTGTTCACATACAACGGGTGCAAGCCAGTTTTGCACACGCAGAATATTCGGGTTAAACTTGACGAGCCTAGCATATGCAGATATGGCCTTGGAACACTGAGACCGAAAGGTCGAGCGTGAATCATATAGTAGATATGATCAACATAGTGATGTTCACCATTGAAAACTACTCCATCTCATGTGATGATCGGACATGGTTTAGTTGATATGGATCGCGTGATCACTTAGATGATTAGAGAGATGTCTATCTAAGTGGGAGTTCTTAAGTAATATGATTAATTGAACTTTAATTTATCATGAACTTAGTACTTGATAGTATTTTGCATGCCTATGTTGTTGTAGATAAATGACCCGTGCTACTGTTCCTTTGAATTTTAATGTGTTCCTAGAGAAAGCTAAGTTGAAAGATGATGGTAGCAACTACACAGACTGGGTGTGTAACTTGAGGATTATCCTCATTGCTGCACAAAAGAATTACGTCCTGGAAGCACCGCTAGGTGCCAAGCCCGCTGCAGGAGTAATACCAGATGTTATGAACGTCTGGCAGAACAAAGTTGATGACTACTCGATAGTTCAGTGTGCCATGCTTTACGGCTTAGAACCGGGACTTCAACGACATTTTCAACATCATGGAGCATACGAGATGTTCCAGGAGTTGAAGTTAATATTTCAAGCAAATGCCTAGATTGAGAGATATTAAGTCTCCAATAAGTTCTACAACTGCAAGATGGCGGAGAATAGTTCTGTTAGTGAACATATACTCAGAATGTCTGGGTACCACAACCACTTGACTCAAATGGGAGTTAATCTTCCTAATGATAGTGTCATTGACAGAGTTTTTCAATCACTGCCACCAAGCTACAAAAGCTTCGTGATGAACTATAATATGCAAGGGATGGATAAGACAATTCCCGAGCTCTTCGCAATGCTAAAGGCTGCGGAGGTAGAAATCAAGAAGGAACATCAAGTGTTGATGGTCAACAAGACCACTAGTTTCAAGAAAAAGGGCAAAGGGAAGAGTAAATTCAAGAAGAACGGCAAGCAAGTTGCTGCTCAAGTGAAGAAGCCCAAGTCTGGACCTAAGCCTGAGACTGAGTGCTTCTACTGCAAAGGGACTAGTCACTGGAAGTGGAACTGCCCAAAGTATTTGGCGGATAAGAAGCATGGCAAAGTGAAAGGTATATTTGATATACATGTTATTGATGTGTACCTTACTAATGCTCGTAGTAGCGCCTGGGTATTTGATACTGTTTTTTTGCTCATATTTGCAACTCAAAACAGGGGCTACGGATTAAACGAAGATTGGCTAAGGACGAGGTGACGATGCGCGTGGGAAATGGTTCCAAAGTCGATGTGATCGCCATCGGCACGCTACCTCTACATCTACCTTCGGGATTAGTTTTAGACCTGAATAATTGTTATTTGGTGCCAGCATTAAGCATGAACATTATATCTGGATCTTGTTTGATGCGAGACAGTTATTCATTTAAATTAGAGAATAATGCTTATTCTATTTATATGAGTAGTATTTTTTATGGTCATTCACCCTTGATGAGTGGTCTATTTTTATTGAATCTTGATAGTAGTGATACACATATTCATAATATTGAAGCCAAAAGATATAAGTTTAATAATGATAGTTCAACTTATTTGTGGCACTGTCGTTTAGATCATATTGGTGTAAAGCACATGAAGAAACTCCATGTTGATGGGCTTTTGGAATCACTTGATTATGAATCACTTGATACTTGCGAACCGTGCCTCATGGGCAAGATGACTAAGACTCCGTTCTCCGGAACAATGGAGCGAGCAACAGACTTATTGGAAATACTTCCTCCGCCCCAAAATTCTTGTCTTAGATTTATCTAGATACGGATGTATGATACATCCGTATCTAGATAAATCTAAGACAAGAATTTTGGGACGGAGGGAGTAATACACACTGATGTATGCGGTCCGATGAGTGTTGATGCTTGCAACGGTTATCATTATTTTCTAACCTTCACAGATGATTTAAGCAGATATGGGTATATCTACTTGATGAAACGTAAGTCTAAAACATTTGAAAAGTTCAAAGAGTTTCAAAGTGAAGTGGAAAATCATCATAACAAGAAAATAAAGTTTCTACGATCTAATCGTGGAGGTGAATATTTGAGTTATGAGTTTGGTCTTCATTTGAAACAATGCGGAATAGTTTCGCAACTCACGCCACCTGGAACACCACAATGTAATGGTGTGTTCGAATGTTGTAACCGCACTTTATTAGATATGGTGCGATCTATGATGTCTCTTACTGATTTACCACTATCGTTTTGGGGTTATGCTTTAGAGATAGCTGCATTCACATTAAATAGGGCACCATCGAAATCCGTTGAGACGACACCATATGAACTGTGGTTTGGCAAGAAACCCAAGTTGTCGTTTCTTAAAGTTTGGGGCTGCGATGCTTATGTGAAAAAGCTTCAACCTGATAAGCTCAAACCCAAATCGGAGAAATGTGTCTTCATAGGATAACCAAAGGAGACTGTTGGGTACACCTTCTATCACAGATCTGAAGGCAAGATATTCATTGCTAAGAATGGATCCTTTCTACATAAGGAGTTTCTCTCGAAAGAAGTGAGTGGGAGGAAAGTAGAAATTGATGAGGTAATTGTACCTTCTCTCTTATTGGAAAGTAGTTCATCACAAAAATTAGTTCCAGTGATTCATACACCAATTAGTGAGGAAGCTAATGATGATGATCATGAAACTTCTGATCAAGTTACTACCGAACCTCCTAGGTCAACCAGAGTAAGATCCGCACCAGAGTGGTATGGTAATCCTGTTCTGGAGGTCATGTTACTTGATCATCACGAACCTACGAACTATGAGCAAGAATGATGAACCCAGATTCCGCCAAATGGCTTGAGGCCATGAAATCTGAGATGGGATCCATGTATGAGAAAAAGTATGGACTTTGGTTGACTTGCCGGATGATTGGCAAGCAATAGAAAATAAATGGATCTTCAAGAAGAAGACTGACGCTGACGGTAATGTTACTGTCAAAAAAGCTTGACTTGTTGCAAAAGGTTTTCGACAAGTTCAAAGAGTTGACTACAATGAGACCTTCTCACCAGTAGCGGTGCTTAAGTCTACCCGAATCATGTTAGCAATTGCCGCATTTTATGATTATGAAATTGTAACATCCTAAATTTTCAATTTGGAATGTTATACATTAGAGCATCTTTGCATATCATGTTTTATTGCATTTTGGTTGATCCTAGAAATTCCATGCAACTCAAGGACCTACGGAGAGAGTTGGGGATTTTGTTATTTTCATATTTGAGGTTTTCTCGAATTATGAAAACAGGATCGTTTGATTTTAATTATTTTTTTCTCTAAATTATTTGTTTTATTAAAAATGAAAGAGCGAGGATAAAATGACTTCCTCAAAATAAAGAAATATCAAAGATTTAATATTAAAGTCAAATAAGGTTTTTATTTTGGAGTTTTTCGCTATTTTATTTGAATTTAGGAAAAATGCACGTTTTTCAAAATTGCATTTAGGCCCCAAATAAATGTTCACTTTGTCCGACTTGATTTTAGAAGTCGGGGAAAATTTATTTCGGGATTTTTGGAGTCCGTTTAGTATTTCTTTTCTTTCTTTTTCTACGCATCAAAATTATTTAAAAAAAAGTCGACTGACTTAGGGCCATACTCGGCCAGGACTTCTTGGGCCAGGCCTTTATAAGCCGCGCCCCGAGGCCCGTTACCGCCGCCCCACCCGAAACCCTAACCCTAGCCGCCACCCGCCGCCC